>NW_027260220.1:0-14351 GCF_045791955.1 Oncorhynchus clarkii lewisi
TCAGTATATTACCACCAGTATATTGCTACCAGTATATTACCACCAGTATATTACCACCAGTATATTACCACCAGTATATTACTACCAGTATATCACCACCAGTCAGTATATTACCACCAGTATATTACCACCAGTCAGTATATTACCACCAGTATATTACCACCAGTATATTACCACCAGTATATTACCACCAGTCAGTATATTACCACCAGTATATTACCACCAGTATATTACCACCAGTCAGTATATTACCACCAGTCAGTGTATTACCACCAGTCAGTATATTACCACCAGTATATTACCACCAGTATATTACCACCAGTATATTACCACCAGTATATTACCACCAGTATATTACCACCAGTCAGTATATTACTACCAGTATATTACTACCAGTATATTACCACCAGTATATTACCACCAGTCAGTATATTACCACCAGTATATTACCACCAGTATATTACCACCAGTATATTACCACCAGTATATTACCACCAGTATATTACCACCAGTCAGTATATTACCACCAGTATATTACCACCAGTATATTACCACCAGTATATTACCACCAGTATATTACCACAAGTCAGTATATTACCACCAGTATATTACCACCAGTATATTACCACCAGTATATTACCACCAGTGTATTACAACCAGTATATTACCACCAGTATATTACTACCAGTATATTACCACCAGTCAGTATATTACCACCAGTATATTACCACCAGTATATTACCACCAGTATATTACCACCAGTATATTACCACCAGTCAGTATATTACCACCAGTCAGTATATTACTACCAGTATATTACCACCAGTATATTACCACCAGTATATTACTACCAGTATATTACTACCAGTATATTACCACCAGTCAGTATATTACTACCAGTATATTACCACCAGTCAGTATATTACTACCAGTATATTACCACCAGTATATTACTACCAGTCAAGTATATTACCACCAGTCAGTATATTACCACCAGTATATTACCACCAGTATATTACCACCAGTATACTACCACCAGTATATTACCACCAGTATATTACCACCTGTCAGTATATTACTACCAGTATATTACCACCAGTATATTACCACCAGTATATTACCACCAGTATATTACCACCAGTATATTACCACCAGTCAGTATATTACTACCAGTATATTACCACCAGTATATTACCACCAGTATATTACCACCAGTATATTACCACCAATATATTACCACCAGTCAGTATATTACTACCAGTATATTACCACCAGTATATTACCACCAGTATATTACCACCAGTATATTACTACCAGTCAGTATATTACCACCAGTATATTACCACCAGTATATTACCACCAGTCAGTATATTACCACCAGTATATTACCACCAGTCAGTATATTACCACCAGTATATTACCACCAGTATATTACCACCAGTATATTACCACCAGTCAGTATATTACCACCAGTATATTACCACCAGTATATTACCACCAGTATATTACCACCAGTATATTACCACCAGTATATTACCACCAGTATATTACCACCAGTATATTACCACCAGTATATTACCACCAGTGTATTACCACCAGTATATTACCACCAGTATATTACTACCAGTATATTACCACCAGTCAGTATATTACCACCAGTATATTACCACCAGTATATTACCACCAGTATATTACCACCAGTATATTACCACCAGTCAGTATATTACCACCAGTCAGTATATTACCACCAGTCAGTATATTACTACCAGTATATTACCACCAGTATATTACCACCAGTATATTACTACCAGTATATTACTACCAGTATATTACCACCAGTCAGTATATTACTACCAGTATATTACCACCAGTCAGTATATTACTACCAGTATATTACCACCAGTATATTACTACCAGTCAGTATATTACCACCAGTCAGTATATTACCACCAGTATATTACCACCAGTATATTACCACCAGTATATTACCACCAGTATATTACCACCAATATATTACCACCAGTCAGTATATTACTACCAGTATATTACCACCAGTATATTACCACCAGTATATTACCACCAGTATATTACCACCAGTATATTACCACCAGTCAGTATATTACTACCAGTATATTACCACCAGTATATTACCACCAGTATTTTACCACCAGTCAGTATATTACCACCAGTATATTACCACCAGTATATTACCACCAGTCAGTATATTACCACCAGTATATTACTACCAGTATTTTACCACCAGTCAGTATATTACCACCAGTATATTACTACCAGTCAGTATATTACCACCAGTATATTACCACCAGTATATTACCACCGCTATATTACCACCAGTATATTACCACCAGTATATTACCACCAGTCAGTATTTTACTACCAGTATATTACTACCAGTATATTACCACCAGTATATTACCACCAGTATATTACCACCAGTATACTACCACCAGTATATTACCACCAGTATATTACCACCTGTCAGTATATTACTACCAGTATATTACCACCAGTATATTACCACCAGTATATTACCACCAGTATATTACCACCAGTATATTACCACCAGTCAGTATATTACTACCAGTATATTACCACCAGTATATTACCACCAGTATATTACCACCAGTATATTACCACCAATATATTACCACCAGTCAGTATATTACTACCAGTATATTACCACCAGTATATTACCACCAGTATATTACCACCAGTATATTACTACCAGTCAGTATATTACCACCAGTATATTACCACCAGTATATTACCACCAGTCAGTATATTACTACCAGTATATTACTACCAGTCAGTATATTACTACCAGTCAGTATATTACTACCAATATATTACCACCAGTATATTACCACCAGTATATTACCACCAGTATATTACCACCAGTATATTACCACCAGTCAGTATATTACTACTAGTATATTACCACCAGTATATTACCACCAGTATTTTACCACCAGTCAGTATATTACCACCAGTATATTACCACCAGTATATTACCACCAGTCAGTATATTACTACCAGTATATTACCACCAGTCAGTATATTACTACCAGTCAGTATATTACCACCAGTCAGTATATTACCACCAGTATATTACCACCAGTCAGTATATTACCACCAGTATATTACCACCAGTATATTACCACCAGTCAGTATATTACCACCAGTATATTACTACCAGTCAGTATATTACCACCAGTATATTACCACCAGTATATTACCACCAGTCAGTATATTACCACCAGTATATTACCACCAGTATATTACCACCAGTATATTACCACCAGTCAGTATTTTACCACCAGTATATTACCACCAGTCAGTATATTACTACCAGTATATTACCACCAGTATATTACTACCAGTATATTACCACCAGTATATTACTACCAGTATATTACCACCAGTATATTACCACCAGTATATTACCACCAGTCAGTATATTACTACCAGTATATTACCACCAGTATATTACTACCAGTATATTACCACCAGTATATTACCACCAGTATATTACCACCAGTCAGTATATTACCACCAGTCAGTATATTACCACCAGTCAGTATATTACTACCAGTATATTACTACCAGTATATTACCACCAGTATATTACCACCAGTCGGTATATTACCACCAGTCAGTATATTACCACCAGTATATTACCACCAGTATATTACCACCAGTATATTACCACCAGTATATTACCACCAGTCAGTATATTACTACCAGTATATTACTACCAGTCAGTATATTACTACCAGTATATTACTACCAGTATATTACCACCAGTCAGTATATTACTACCAGTATATTACCACCAGTCAGTATATTACTACCAGTATATTACTACCAGTCAGTATATTACCACCAGTCAGTATATTACCACCATTATATTACCACCAGTATATTACCACCAGTATATTACTACCAGTATATTACCACCAGTATATTACTACCAGTCAGTATATTACCACCAGTCAGTATATTACCACCATTATATTACCACCAGTATATTACCACCAGTATATTACTACCAGTATATTACCACCAGTATATTACCACCAGTCAGTATATTACTACCAGTATATTACTACCAGTCAGTATATTACCACCAGCCAGTATATTACCACCAGTATATTACCACCAGTATATTACCACCAGTATATTACCACCAGTCTATTACCACCAGTCAGTATATTACTACCAGTCAGTATATTACCACCAGTCAGTATATTACCACCAGTATATTACCACCAGTATATTACCACCAGTCTATTACCACCAGTCAGTATATTACTACCAGTATATTACCACCAGTATATTACCACCAGTATATTACTACCAGTATATTACCACCAGTATATTACTACCAGTCAGTATATTACCACCAGTCAGTATATTACCACCAGTCAGTATATTACCACCAGTATATTACCACCAGTATATTACCACCAGTCAGTATATTACTACCAGTATATTACTACCAGTCAGTATATTACTACCAGTCAGTATATTACTACCAGTATATTACCACCAGTATATTACCACCAGTATATTACCACCAGTCAGTATATTACTACTAGTATATTACCACCAGTATATTACCACCAGTATTTTACCACCAGTCAGTATATTACCACCAGTATATTACCACCAGTATATTACCACCAGTCAGTATATTACTACCAGTATATTACCACCAGTCAGTATATTACTACCAGTCAGTATATTACCACCAGTCAGTATATTACCACCAGTATATTACCACCAGTCAGTATATTACCACCAGTATATTACCACCAGTATATTACCACCAGTCAGTATATTACCACCAGTATATTACTACCAGTCAGTATATTACCACCAGTATATTACCACCAGTATATTACCACCAGTCAGTATATTACCACCAGTATATTACCACCAGTATATTACCACCAGTATATTACCACCAGTCAGTATTTTACCACCAGTATATTACCACCAGTCAGTATATTACTACCAGTATATTACCACCAGTATATTACTACCAGTATATTACCACCAGTATATTACTACCAGTATATTACCACCAGTATATTACCACCAGTATATTACCACCAGTCAGTATATTACTACCAGTATATTACCACCAGTATATTACTACCAGTATATTACCACCAGTATATTACCACCAGTATATTACCACCAGTCAGTATATTACCACCAGTCAGTATATTACCACCAGTCAGTATATTACTACCAGTATATTACTACCAGTATATTACCACCAGTATATTACCACCAGTCGGTATATTACCACCAGTCAGTATATTACCACCAGTATATTACCACCAGTATATTACCACCAGTATATTACCACCAGTATATTACCACCAGTCAGTATATTACTACCAGTATATTACTACCAGTCAGTATATTACTACCAGTATATTACTACCAGTATATTACCACCAGTCAGTATATTACTACCAGTATATTACCACCAGTCAGTATATTACTACCAGTATATTACTACCAGTATATTACTACCAGTCAGTATATTACCACCAGTCAGTATATTACCACCATTATATTACCACCAGTATATTACCACCAGTATATTACTACCAGTATATTACCACCAGTATATTACTACCAGTCAGTATATTACCACCAGTCAGTATATTACCACCATTATATTACCACCAGTATATTACCACCAGTATATTACTACCATTATATTACCACCAGTATATTACCACCAGTCAGTATATTACTACCAGTATATTACTACCAGTCAGTATATTACCACCAGCCAGTATATTACCACCAGTATATTACCACCAGTATATTACCACCAGTATATTACCACCAGTCTATTACCACCAGTCAGTATATTACTACCAGTCAGTATATTACCACCAGTCAGTATATTACCACCAGTATATTACCACCAGTATATTACCACCAGTCTATTACCACCAGTCAGTATATTACTACCAGTATATTACCACCAGTATATTACCACCAGTATATTACTACCAGTATATTACCACCAGTATATTACTACCAGTCAGTATATTACCACCAGTCAGTATATTACCACCAGTCAGTATATTACCACCAGTATATTACCACCAGTATATTACCACCAGTATATTACCACCAGTATATTACCACCAGTATATTACCACCAGTCAGTATATTACCACCAGTATATTACCACCAGTATATTACCACCAGTATATTACCACCAGTCAGTATTTTACCACCAGTATATTACCACCAGTCAGTATATTACTACCAGTATATTACCACCAGTATATTACTACCAGTCAGTATATTACCACCAGTCAGTATATTACTACCAGTATATTACCACCAGTATATTACTACCAGTATATTACCACCAGTATATTACCACCAGTATATTACCACCAGTCAGTATATTACTACCAGTATATTACCACCAGTATATTACTACCAGTATATTACCACCAGTATATTACCACCAGTATATTACCACCAGTCAGTATATTACCACCAGTCAGTATATTACTACCAGTATATTACTACCAGTATATTACCACCAGTATATTACCACCAGTCGGTATATTACCACCAGTCAGTATATTACCACCAGTATATTACCACCAGTATATTACCACCAGTATATTACCACCAGTATATTACCACCAGTCAGTATATTACTACCAGTATATTACTACCAGTCAGTATATTACTACCAGTATATTACTACCAGTATATTACCACCAGTCAGTATATTACTACCAGTATATTACCACCAGTCAGTATATTACTACCAGTATATTACTACCAGTATATAACCACCAGTCAGTATATTACCACCAGTATATTACTACCAGTCAGTATATTACCACCAGTCAGTATATTACCACCATTATATTACCACCAGTATATTACCACCAGTATATTACTACCAGTATATTACCACCAGTATATTACCACCAGTCAGTATATTACTACCAGTATATTACTACCAGTCAGTATATTACCACCAGCCAGTATATTACCACCAGTATATTACCACCAGTATATTACCAGCAGTATATTACCACCAGTCTATTACCACCAGTCAGTATATTACTACCAGTCAGTATATTACCACCAGTCAGTATATTACCACCAGTATATTACCACCAGTATATTACCACCAGTCTATTACCACCAGTCAGTATATTACTACCAGTATATTACCACCAGTATATTACCACCAGTATATTACTACCAGTATATTACCACCAGTATATTACTACCAGTCAGTATATTACCACCAGTCAGTATATTACCACCAGTCAGTATATTACCACCAGTATATTACCACCAGTATATTACCACCAGTCAGTATATTACCACCATTATATTACCACCAGTCAGTATATTACCACCAGTATATTACCACCAGTATATTACCACCAGTATATTACCACCAGTCAGTATATTACCACCAGTCAGTATATTACTACCAGTATATTACCACCAGTATATTACCACCAGTATATTACCACCAGTCAGTATATTACCACCAGTATATTACCACCAGTATATTACCACCAGTATATTACCACCAGTATATTACCACCAGTATATTACCACCAGTCAGTATATTACCACCAGTATATTACCACCAGTATATTACCACCAGTATATTACCACCAGTCAGTATTTTACCACCAGTATATTACCACCAGTCAGTATATTACTACCAGTATATTACCACCAGTATATTACCACCAGTCAGTATATTACCACCAGTCAGTATATTACTACCAGTATATTACCACCAGTATATTACCACCAGTATATTACCACCAGTATATTACCACCAGTCAGTATATTACCACCAGTATATTACCACCAGTCTATTACCACCAGTCAGTATATTACCACCAGTATATTACCACCAGTATATTACCACCAGTCAGTATATTACCACCAGTATATTACCACCAGTCAGTATATTACCACCAGTATATTACAACCAGTATATTACCACCAGTATATTACCACCAGTATATTACTACCAGTATATTACCACCAGTATATTACCACCAGTCAGTATATTACCACCAGTATATTACCACCAGTATATTACCACCAGTATATTACAACCAGTATATTACCACCAGTATATTACCACCAGTATATTACCACCAGTCAGTATATTACCACCAGTATATTACTACCAGTATATTACCACCAGTATATTACCACCAGTATATTACCACCAGTATATTACCACCAGTATATTACTACCAGTATATTACCACCAGTATATTACTACCAGTCAGTATATTACCACCAGTCAGTATATTACCACCAGTCAGTATATTACCACCAGTATATTACCACCAGTATATTACCACCAGTCAGTATATTACCACCATTATATTACCACCAGTCAGTATATTACCACCAGTATATTACCACCAGTATATTACCACCAGTATATTACCACCAGTCAGTATATTACCACCAGTCAGTATATTACTACCAGTATATTACCACCAGTATATTACCACCAGTATATTACCACCAGTCAGTATATTACCACCAGTATATTACCACCAGTATATTACCACCAGTATATTACCACCAGTATATTACCACCAGTATATTACCACCAGTCAGTATATTACCACCAGTATATTACCACCAGTATATTACCACCAGTATATTACCACCAGTCAGTATTTTACCACCAGTATATTACCACCAGTCAGTATATTACTACCAGTATATTACCACCAGTATATTACCACCAGTCAGTATATTACCACCAGTCAGTATATTACTACCAGTATATTACCACCAGTATATTACCACCAGTATATTACCACCAGTATATTACCACCAGTCAGTATATTACCACCAGTATATTACCACCAGTCTATTACCACCAGTCAGTATATTACCACCAGTATATTACCACCAGTATATTACCACCAGTCAGTATATTACCACCAGTATATTACCACCAGTCAGTATATTACCACCAGTATATTACAACCAGTATATTACCACCAGTATATTACCACCAGTATATTACTACCAGTATATTACCACCAGTATATTACCACCAGTCAGTATATTACCACCAGTATATTACCACCAGTATATTACCACCAGTATATTACAACCAGTATATTACCACCAGTATATTACCACCAGTATATTACCACCAGTCAGTATATTACCACCAGTATATTACTACCAGTATATTACCACCAGTATATTACCACCAGTATATTACCACCAGTATATTACCACCAGTATATTACCACCAGTCAGTATATTACCACCAGTATATTACCACCAGTATATTACCACCAGTCAGTATATTACTACCAGTCAGTATATTACTACCAGTCAGTATATTACCACCAGTATATTACCACCAGTCAGTATATTACTACCAGTCAGTATATTACTACCAGTCAGTATATTACCACCAGTATATTACCACCAGTATATTACCACCAGTATATTACTAACAGTATATTACCACCAGTATTTTACCACCAGTCAGTATATTACCACCAGTCAGTATATTACTACCAGTCAGTATATTACTACCAGTCAGTATATTACCACCAGTATATTACCACCAGTATATTACCACCAGTATATTACCACCAGTCAGTATATTACCACCAGTATATTACCACCAGTCAGTATATTACCACCAGTCAGTATATTACCACCAGTATATTACCACCAGTATATTACCACCAGTCAGTATATTACCACCAGTCAGTATATTACCACCAGTCAGTATATTACCACCAGTATATTACCACCAGTATATTACCACCAGTATATTACTACCAGTATATTACCACCAGTATATTACCACCAGTCAGTATATTACTACCAGTATATTACTACCAGTCAGCATATTACCACCAGTATATTACCACCAGTATTTTACCACCAGTCAGTATATTACCACCGGTCAGTATATTACCACCAGTATATTACCACCAGTATTTACCACCAGTATATTACCACCAGTATATTACCACCAGTATATTACCACCAGTATTTTACCACCAGTCAGTATATTACCACCAGTATATTACCACCAGTATATTACCACCAGTATATTACCACCAGTATATTACCACCAGTATATTACCACCAGTCAGTATATTACCACCAGTATATTACCAGTCAGTATATTACCACCGGTCAGTATATTACCACCAGTATATTACCACCAGTATTTACCACCAGTATATTACCACCAGTATATTACCACCAGTCAGTATATTACCACCAGTATATTACCACCAGTATATTACCACCAGTATATTACCACCAGTATATTACCACCAGTATATTACCACCAGTATATTACCACCAGTATATTACCACCAGTCAGTATATTACCACCAGTATTTTACCACCAGTCAGTATATTACCACCAGTATATTACCAGTCAGTATATTACCACCGGTCAGTATATTACCACCAGTATATTACCACCAGTATTTACCACCAGTATATTACCACCAGTATATTACCACCAGTATATTACTACCAGTCAGTATATTACCACCAGTATATTACCACCAGTATATTACCACCAGTATATTACCACCAGTATATTACCACCAGTATATTACTACCAGTCAGTATATTACCACCAGTATATTACTACCAGTATATTACCACCAGTCAGTATGTAACGAGTTTCGTCTTCATACGAAGGAGAGTCGGACCAAAATGCAGCGTGTGGTTTACGATCCATGTTTATTAATAATACGAAACACGAATCTCCAATACAATACTACAAAACAAAACGTAACGAAAACCTAAACAGCCTATCTGGTGAAAAAACACATAGACAGGAACAATCACCCACAAACACACAGTGAAACCCAGGCTACCTAAATATGGTTCCCAATCAGAGACAATGACGAACACCTGCCTCTGACTGAGAACCATATCAGGCTGAACATAGAAATAGACAAACAAGACATGAAACATAGAATACCCACTCAGATCACACCCTGACCAATCAAAACATAGAAAATACAAAGTAAACTATGGTCAGGGCGTGACAGTACCCCCCCCCAAGGTGCGGACTCCGGCCGCAAAACCTGAACCTATAGGGGAGGGTCTGGGTGGGCATCTGTCCGCGGTGGCGGCTCTGGCGCTGGACGTGGACCCCACTCCATGACAGTTTTAATCCCCCTCCTAAACGTCCCTAAATAGGTTACCCACCACAATGATAACATGGGACAGAGGGACAGCTCGGGACAGAGGTAACTCGGGACAGATAGGTAGCTCAGCACTGAGAGGAAGCTCAGCACTGAGAAGAAGCTCAGCACTGAGAAGAAGCTCAGCACTGAGAGGAAGCCCAGGCAGGTAGTAGAAACTACCAGAACCTGGCTGGCTGGCGGTTTCAGCAGATCCTGGTCGACTAGCAGATCTGGGAGAATCTGGTCGACTGGCGGATCTGGGAGAATCTGGTCGACTGGCAGATCTGGAAGAGTCTGGTCGACTGGCAGATCTGGAAGAGTCTGGTCGACTGGCAGATCTGGAAGAGTCTGGTCGACTGGCAGATCTGGAAGAGTCTTGTCGACTGGCAGATCTGGGAGAGTCTGGTCGACTGGCAGATCTGGGAGAGTCTGGTCGACTGGCAGATCTGGGAGAGTCTGGTCGACTGGCAGATCTGGGAGAGTCTGGTCGACTGGCAGCTCTGGCTGCTCCATGCTGACTGGCTGCTCCATGATGACTGGCAGCTCTGGCTGCTCCATGCTGACTGGCTGCTCCATGCTGACTGGCAGCTCTGGCTGCTCCATGCTGACTGGCTGCTCTGGCTGCTCCATGCTGACTGGCTGCTCTGGCTGCTCCATGCTGACTGGCTGCTCCATGCTGACTGGCTGCTCCATGCTGACTGGCGGCCCTGGCTGCTCCATGCTGACTGGCGGCCCTGGCTGCTCCATGCTGACTGGCGGCCCTGGCTGCTCCATGCTGACTGGCGGCCCTGGCTGCTCCATGCTAACTGGCAGCTCTGGCGGCTCCTTGCAGACTGGCAGCTCTGGCGGCTCCTTGCAGACTGGCAGCTTTGGCGGCATCCTGCAGACAGGCAGCTCTGGCGGCTCCTTGCAGACTGGCAGCTCCATGCAGACTGGCAGCTCTATGCAGACTGGCAGCTCCTTGCAGACTGGCAGCTCCTTGCAGACTGGCAGCTCCTTGCAGACTGGCAGCTCTATGCTAACTGGCAGCTCTATGCTAACTGGCAGCTCTATGCTAACTGGCAGCTCTATGCTAACTGGCAGTTCTGAACAGGCGGGAGACTCCGGCAGCGCTGTAGAGGCGGAAAGCTCTGACAGCGCTAAACAGGCGGGAGACTCCGACAGCGCTGGAGAGGAGGAGGGCTCCGACAGCGCTGGACAGGCGAGGCGCACTGTAGGCTTGATGCGTGGTACTGGCACTGGTGGTACTGGGCCAAGGACACGCACAGGAAGCCTGGTGCGGGGAGCTGCTACCGGAGGGCTGGGGTGTGGAGGTGGTACTGGAAAAACCGGACCGTGCAGGCGCACTGGAGCTCTTGAGCACCGAGCCTGCCCAACCTTACCTGGTTGAATGCTCACGGTCGCCCTGCCAGTGCGGCGAGGTGGAATAGCCCGCACTGGGCTATGCAGGCGAACCGGAGACACCGAGCGCAAGGCTGGTGCCATGTAAGCCGGCCCAAGGAGACGCACTGGGGACCAGCTGCGTAGAGCCGGCTTCATGGCATTAGGCTCGAAGCTCAATCTAGCCCGGCCGACACGCGGAGCTGGAATATACCGCACCGGGCTATGCACCCGCACTGGAGACACCGTGCGCACCACTGCATAACATGGTGCCTGTCCGGTCTCTCTAGCCCCCCGGTAAGCACAGGGAGTCTGCTCAGGTCTCCTACCTGGCATAGCCATACTCCCTGTTAGCCCCCCCCCAAGAAATTTTTGGGGCTGCCTCTCAGGCTTCCATCCGCTACGTCGTGCTGCCTCCTCGTATCTGCGCCTCTCAGCTTTCGCCGCCTCCAGTTCTTCTTTGGGGCGGCGATATTCTCCTGGCTGAGCCCAGGGTCCTCTTCCTTCTAATTCGTCCTCCCATGTCCATACCTCCTCTTTGGGCTGCTCCTGTTGTTTCTTCTCCCGCTGCACCTTAGTGCGGCTACACTCCCCTGGTTTAGCCCAGGGTCCTCTCCCGTCGAGGATTTCCTCCCATGTCCAGAAATCCTTATTGCGCTTCTCCTCGCGCTGCTCCTGCCTGTTGACACGCTGCTTGGTCCGTTGGTGGTGGGTGATTCTGTAACGAGTTTCGTCTTCATACGAAGGAGAGTCGGACCAAAATGCAGCGTGTGGTTTACGATCCATGTTTATTAATAATACGAAACACGAATCTCCAATACAATACTACAAAACAAAACGTAACGAAAACCTAAACAGCCTATCTGGTGAAAAAACACATAGACAGGAACAATCACCCACAAACACACAGTGAAACCCAGGCTACCTAAATATGGTTCCCAATCAGAGACAATGACGAACACCTGCCTCTGACTGAGAACCATATCAGGCTGAACATAGAAATAGACAAACAAGACATGAAACATAGAATACCCACTCAGATCACACCCTGACCAATCAAAACATAGAAAATACAAAGTAAACTATGGTCAGGGCGTGACAGTAATTTAATCATGTCTAATAATTCAAAGTTTATTTGTCACGTGCGCTGAATACAACAGGTGTAGTCGACCTTTCAGTGAAATGTTAACTTACAGGCTCTAACCAATAGTGCAATTAAGGTATTAGGTGAACAATAGGTAAGTAAAGAAATAAAACAACAGTAAAAAGACAGGCTATATACAGTAGAGTGATGTATATACAGTAGTGAGGCTATATACAGTAGAGAGGCTATATACAGTAGAGAGGCTATATACAGTAGAGAGGCTATATACAGTAGAGAGGCTATATACAGTAGAGAGGCTATATACAGTAGTGAGGCTATATACAGTAGAGAGGCTATATACAGTAGAGAGGCTATATACAGTAGAGAGGCTATATACAGTAGTGAGGCTATATACAGTAGTGAGGCTATATACAGTAGCGAGGCTATATACAGTAGAGAGGCTATATACAGTAGAGAGGCTATATACAGTAGAGAGGCTATATACAGTAGTGAGGCTATATACAGTAGCGAGGCTATATACAGTAGCGAGGCTATATACAGTAGAGAGCCTATATACAGTAGCGAGGCTATATACAGTAGAGAGGCTATATACAGTAGAG
>NW_027260221.1:0-14348 GCF_045791955.1 Oncorhynchus clarkii lewisi
TCCTCCTCTACACTATAACTACCCAGCCTCCTCTATACTATAACTACCCATCCTCCTCTTTACTATAACTACCCAGCATCCTCTACACTATAACTACCCATCCTCCTCTACACTATAACTACCCAGCCTCCTCTATACTATAACTACCCAGCCTCCTCTACACTATAACTACCCATCCTCCTCTATACTATAACTACCCAGCATCCTCTACACTATAACTACCCATCCTCCTCTACACTATAACTACCCAGCCTCCTCTACACCTACCCAGCCTCCTCTACACTATAACTACCCAGCCTCCTCTCTCTACACTACAACTACTCAGCCTCCTTTCTCTACACCATAAGTACCCAGCTTCCCTACACTACAACTACCCAGCCTCCTCTATACTATAACTACCCAGCCTCCTCTACACTATAACTACCCAACCTACTCTACACTATAACTACCCAGCCTCCTCTACACTATAACTACCCAGCCTCCTCTATACTAAAACTACCCAGCCTCCTCTACACTATAACTACCCAGCCTCCTCTACACTATAACTACCCAGCCTCCTTTATACTATAACTATCCAGCCTCCTCTACACTATAACTAACCAGCCTCCTCTACACTATAACTACCCAGCCTCCTCTACACCATAACTACACAGCCTCCTCTCTCTTCACTACAACTACCCAGTCTCCTCTACACTATAACTACCCAGCCTCCTCTCTTTAAACTATAACTACCCAGCCTCCTCTACACCATAACTACACAGCCTCCTCTCTCTACACTATAACTACCCAGCCTCCTTTATACTATAACTATCCAGCCTCCTCTACACTATAACTAACCAGCCTCCTCTACACTATAACTACCCAGCCTCCTCTACACCATAACTACACAGCCTCCTCTCTCTTCACTACAACTACCCAGTCTCCTCTACACTATAACTACCCAGCCTCCTCTCTTTAAACTATAACTACCCAGCCTCCTCTCCTATAACTACCCAGCCTCCTCTATACTATAACTACCCAGCCTCCTCTACACTATAACTACCCAGCCTCCTCTATTCTATAACTACCCAGCATCCTCTACACTATAACTACCCATCCTCCTCTACACTATCTACAGCCTCCTACTACAACTACCCAGCCTCCTCTACACTATAACTACCCAGCCTCCTCTCTCACTACAACTACTCAGCCTCCTTTCTCTACACCATAAGTACCCATACACTACACCCAGCCTCCTCTATACTATAACTACCCAGCCTCCTCTACACCTACCCAACCTACTCTACACTATAACTACCCAGCCTCCTCTACACTATAACTACCCAGCCTCCTCTATACTAAAACTACCCAGCCTCCTCTACACTATAACTACCCAGCCTCCTCTACACTATAACTACCCAGCCTCCTTTATACTATAACTATCCACCCTCCTCTACACTATAACTAACCAGCCTCCTCTACACTATAACTACCCAGCCTCCTCTACACCATAACTACACAACTACCTACCCAGTCTCCTCTACACTATAACTACCCAGCCTCCTCTCTTTAAACTATAACTACCCAACCAGATAACTACACAGCCTCCTCTCTTTCTCTACACTATAACTACCCAGCCTCCTCTCTCTACACTATAACTACCCAGCCTCCTCTACACTATAACTACCAGCCTCCTCTACACTATAACTACAGCCTCCTTTCTCTACACTATAACTACCCAGCCTCCTCTACACTATAACTACCCAGCCTCCTCTACACTATAACTACCCAGCCTCCTCTACAATATAACTACCCAGCCTCCTCTACACTATAACTACCCAGCCTCCTCTACACTATAACTACCCATCCTCCTACTATACTACTGTAACTACCCAGCCTCCTCTACACTATAACTACCCATCCTCCTCTATACTATAACTACCCATCCTCCTCTACACTATAACTACCCAGCCTCCTCTCTTTACACTACAACTACCCAGCCTCCTCACTCTACACTATAACTACCCAGCCTCCTCTACACTATAACTACCTTGCCTCCTCTATACTATAACTACCCAGCATCTTCTACACTATAACTACCCATCCTCCTCTACACTATAACTACCCAGCCTCCTCTATACTATAACTACCCATCCTCCTCTTTACTATAACTACCCAGCATCCTCTACACTATAACTACCCATCCTCCTCTACACTATAACTACCCAGCCTCCTCTATACTATAACTACCCAGCCTCCTCTACACTATAACTACCCAGCCTCCTCTACACTATAACTACCCAGCCTCCTCTTCACTACAACTACCCAGCCTCCTCTACACTATAACTACCCAGCCTCCTCTACACTATAACTACCCAGCCTCCTCTACACTATAACTACCCAGCCTCCTCTACACTATAACTACCCAGCCTCCTCTACACTATAACTACCCATCCTCCTCTATACTATAACTACACAGCCTCCTCTATACTATAACTACCCATCCTCCTCTATACTATAACTACCCAGCCTCCTCTATACTATAACTACCCAGCCTCCTCTACACTAGAACTACCCATCCTCCTCTACAAAATAACTACCCAGCTTCCTCTACACTATAACTACCCAGCCTCCTCTACACCATAACTACAAAACCTCCTCTCTCTACACTACAACTACCCAGCCTCCTCTACACTATAACCAACCAGCATCCTCTACACTATAACTACCCAGCCTCCTCTCTTAACACTACAACTACCCAGCCTCATCTACACTATAACTACCCAGCCTCCTCTACAATATAACTACCCAGCCTCCTCTACACTATAACTACCCAGCCTCCTCTACAATATAACTACCCAGCCTCCTCTACACTATAACTACCCAGCCTCCTCTACACTATAACTACCCATCCTCCTCTATACTATAACTACCCAGCCTCCTCTACACTATAACTACCCATCCTCCTCTATACTATAACTACCCATCCTCCTCTATACTATAACTACCCAGCCTCCTCTACACTATAACTACCCATCCTCCTCTATACTATAACTACCCAGCCTCCTCTACACTACAACTACCCAGCATCCTCTACACTATAACTACCCAGCCTCCTCTACACTAGAACTACCCATCCTCCTCTACAAAATAACTACCCAGCTTCCTCTACACTATAACTACCCATCCTCCCCTACACTATAACTACCCAGCCTCCTCTACACTATAACTACCCAGCCTCCTCTACACTATAACTACCCAGCCTCCTCTCTTAACATAACTACCCATCCTCCTCTGTACTATAACTACCCAGCCTCCTCTATACTATAACTACCCAGCATCCTCTACACTATAACTACCCATCCTCCTCTACACTATAACTACCCAGCCTCCTCTATACAATAACTACCCATCCTCCTCTTTACTATATCTACCCAGCATCCTCTACACTATAACTACCCATCCTCCTCTACACTATAACTACCCAGCCTCCTCTATACTATAACTACCCATCCTCCTCTATATTATAACTACCCAGCCTCCTCTATACTATAACTACCCAGCCTCCTCTACACTATAACTACCCAGCCTCCTCTACACTATAACTACCCATCCTCCTCTACTATAACTAGCCAGCCTCCTCTATACTATAACTACCCAGCCTCCTCTACACTAGAACTACCCATCCTCCTCTACAAAATAACTACCCAGCCTCCCCTACACTATAACTACCCATCCTCCTCTACACTATAACTACCCAGCCTCCTCTACACTATAACTACCCAGCCTCCTCTATACTATAACTACCCATCCTCCTCTGTACTATAACTACCCAGCCTCCTCTATACTATAACTACCCAGCCTCCTCTACACTAGAACTACCCATCCTCCTCTACAAAATAACTACCCAGCTTCCTCTACACTATAACTACCCATCCTCCCCTACACTATAACTACCCAGCCTCCTCTACACTATAACTACCCAGCCTCCTCTACACTATAACTACCCAGCCTCCTCTATACTATAACTACCCATCCTCCTCTATACTATAACTACCCAGCCTTCTCTATACTATAACTACCCAGCATCCTCTACACTATAACTACCCATCCTCCTCTACACTATAACTACCCAGCCTCCTCTATACTATAACTACCCATCCTCCTCTTTACTATAACTACCCAGCATCCTCTACACTATAACTACCCATCCTCCTCTACACTATAACTACCCAGCCTCCTCTATACTATAACTACCCATCCTCCTCTATACTATAACTACCCAGCCTCCTCTATACTATAACTACCCAGCCAACTCTACACTATAACTACCCAGCATCCTCTCTTTACACTATAACTACCCATCCTCCTCTACACTATAACTACCCAGCCTCCTCTATACTATAACTACCCATCCTCCTCTTTACTATAAAAACCCAGCATCCTCTACACTATAACTACCCATCCTCCTCATACACTATAACTACCCAGCCTCCTCTATACTGTAACTACCCATCCTCCTCTATACTATAACTACCCAGCCTCCTCTACACTATAACTACCCAGCCTCCTCTATACTATAACTACCCAGCCTTCTCTACACTATAACTACCCAGCCTCCTCTATAATATAACTACCCAGCATCCTCTACACTATAACTACCCATCCTCCTCTACACTATAACTACCCAGCCTCCTCTACACTACAACTACCCAGCCTCCTCTACACTATAACTACCCAGCCTCCTCTCTACACTACAACTACTCAGCCTCCTTTCTCTACACCATAAGTACCCAGCCTCCTCTACACTACAACTACCCAGCCTCCTCTATACTATAACTACCCAGCCTCCTCTACACTATAACTACCCAGCCTACTCTACACAATAACTACCCAGCCTCCTCTACACTATAACTACCCAGCCTCCTCTACACTAAAACTACCCAGCCTCCTCTACACTATAACTACCCAGCCTCCTCTACACTATAACTACCCAGCCTCCTTTATACTATAACTATCCAGCCTCCTCTACACTATAACTACCCAGCCTCCTCTACACTATAACTACCCAGCCTGCTCTACACCATAACTACACAGCCTCCTCTCTCTTCACTACAACTACCCAGTCTCCTCTACACTATAACTACCCAGCCTCCTCTCTTTACACTATAACTACCCAGCCTCCTCTACACCATAACTACACAGCCTCCTCTCTCTACACTATAACTACCCAGCCTCCTCTCTCTACACTATAACTACCCAGCCTCCTCTACACTATAACTACCAAGCCTCCTTTCTCTACACTATAACTACCCAGCCTCCTCACTCTACACTATAACTACCCAGCCTCCTCACTCTACACTATAACTACCCAGCCTCCTCACTCTACACTTTAACTACCCAGCCTCCTCTACACTATAACTACCCATCCTCCTCTACACTATAACTACCCAGCCTCCTCTACACTACAACTACCCATCCTCATCTACACTATAACTACCCAGCCTCCTCTATACTATAACTACCCAGCATCCTCTACACTATAACTACCCATCCTCCTCTACACTATAACTACCCAGCCTCCTCTATACTATAACTACCCATCCTCCTCTTCACTATAACTACCCAGCATCCTCTACACTATAACTACCCATCCTCCTCTACACTATAACTACCCAGCCTCCTCTATACTATAACTACCCATCCTCCTCTATACTATAACTACCCAGCCTCCTCTATACTATAACTACCCAGCCTCCTCTACACTATAACTACCCAGCCTCCTCTCTTTACACTATAACTACCCATCCTCCTCTATACTATAACTACCCAGCCTCCTCTATACTATAACTACCCATCCTCCTCTTTACTATAAAAACCCAGCATCCTCTACACTATAACTACCCATCCTCCTCATACACTATAACTACCCAGCCTCCTCTATACTATAACTACCCATCCTCCTCTATACTATAACTACCCAGCCTCCTCTACACTATAACTACCCAGCCTCCTCTATACTATAACTACCCAGCCTTCTCTACACTATAACTACCCAGCCTCCTCTATAATATAACTAACTACCCAGCATCCTCTACACTATAACTACCCATCCTCCTCTACACTATAACTACCCAGCCTCCTCTACACTACAACTACCCAGCCTCCTCTCTACACTATAACTACCCAGCCTCCTCTCTACACTACAACTACTCAGCCTCCTTTCTCTACACCATAAGTACCCAGCCTCCTCTACACTACAACTACCCAGCCTCCTCTATACTATAACTACCCAGCCTCCTCTACACTATAACTACCCAGCCTACTCTACACAATAACTACCCAGCCTCCTCTACACTATAACTACCCAGCCTCCTCTACACTAAAACTACCCAGCCTCCTCTACACTATAACTACCCAGCCTCCTCTACACTATAACTACCCAGCCTCCTTTATACTATAACTATCCAGCCTCCTCTACACTATAACTACCCAGCCTCCTCTACACTATAACTACCCAGCCTCCTCTACACCATAACTACACAGCCTCCTCTCTCTTCACTACAACTACCCAGTCTCCTCTACACTATAACTACCCAGCCTCCTCTCTTTACACTATAACTACCCAGCCTCCTCTACACCATAACTACACAGCCTCCTCTCTCTACACTATAACTACCCAGCCTCCTCTCTCTACACTATAACTACCCAGCCTCCTCTACACTATAACTACCAAGCCTCCTTTCTCTACACTATAACTACCCAGCCTCCTCACTCTACACTATAACTACCCAGCCTCCTCACTCTACACTATAACTACCCAGCCTCCTCACTCTACACTTTAACTACCTAGCCTCCTCTACACTATAACTACCCATCCTCCTCTACACTATAACTACCCAGCCTCCTCTACACTACAACTACCCATCCTCATCTACACTATAACTACCCAGCCTCCTCTCTTTACACTACAACTACCCAGCCTCCTCACTCTACACTATAACTACCCAGCCTCCTCTACACTATAACTACCCAGCCTCCTCTACACTATAACTACCCAGCCTCCTCTACACTATAACTACCCAGCCTCCTCTACACTATAACTACCCAGCCTCCTCTATACTATAACTACCCATCCTCCTCTTTACTATAAAAACCCAGCATCCTCTACACTATAACTACCCATCCTCCTCATACACTATAACTACCCAGCCTCCTCTATACTATAACTACCCATCCTCCTCTAGCCTCCTCTACACTATAACTACCCAGCCTCCTCTATACTATAACTACCCAGCCTTCTCTACACTATAACTACCCAGCCTCCTCTATATATACTAACTACCCAGCATCCTCTACACTATAACTACCCATCCTCCTCTACACTATAACTACCCAGCCTCCTCTACACTACAACTACCCAGCCTCCTCTACACTATAACTACCCAGCCTCTCTCTACACTACAACTACTCAGCCTCCTTTCTCTACACCATAAGTACCCAGCCTCCTCTACACTACAACTACCCAGCCTCCTCTATACTATAACTACCCAGCCTCCTCTACACTATAACTACCCAGCCTACTCTACACAATAACTACCCAGCCTCCTCTACACTATAACTACCCAGCCTCCTCTACACTAAAACTACCCAGCCTCCTCTACACTATAACTACCCAGCCTCCTCTACACTATAACTACCCAGCCTCCTTTATACTATAACTATCCAGCCTCCTCTACACTATAACTACCCAGCCTCCTCTACACTATAACTACCCAGCCTCCTCTACACCATAACTACACAGCCTCCTCTCTCTTCACTACAACTACCCAGTCTCCTCTACACTATAACTACCCAGCCTCCTAACTACCCAGCCTCCTTACACTATAACTACCCAGCCTCCTCTACACCATAACTACCCAGCCTCCTCTACACTATAACTACCCAGCCTCCTCTCTCTACACTATAACTACCCAGCCTCCTCTACACTATAACTACCAAGCCTCCTTTCTCTACACTATAACTACCCAGCCTCCTCACTCTACACTATAACTACCCAGCCTCCTCACTCTACACTATAACTACCCAGCCTCCTCACTCTACACTTTAACTACCCAGCCTCCTCTACACTATAACTACCCATCCTCCTCTACACTATAACTACCCAGCCTCCTCTACACTATAACTACCCATCCTCATCTACACTATAACTACCCAGCCTCCTCTCTTTACACTACAACTACCCAGCCTCCTCACTCTACACTATAACTACCCAGCCTCCTCTACACTATAACTACCCAGCCTCCTCTACACTATAACTACCCAGCCTCCTCTACACTATAACTACCCAGCCTCCTCTATACTATAACAACACATAACTACCCATCCTCCTCTATCTATAACTACCCAGCCTCCTCTATACTATAACTACCCAGCCTCCTCTACACTAGAACTACCCATCCTCCTCTACAAAATAACTACCCAGCTTCCTCTACACTATAACTACCCAGCCTCCTCTACACCATAACTACAAAACCTCCTCTCTCTACACTACAACTACCCAGCCTCCTCTACACTATAACCAACCAGCTACCTCTACACTATAACTACCCAGCCTCCTCTCTTAACACTACAACTACCCAGCCTCCTCTACACTATAACTACCCAGCCTCCTCTACAATATAACTACCTAGCCTCCTCTACACTATAACTACCCAGCCTCCTCTACAATATAACTACCCAGCCTCCTCTACACTATAACTACCCAGCCTCCTCTACTACTACCAGCCTCCTCTACACTATAACTACCCACACTATAACTACCCAGCCTCCCTCTCTCACTATAACTACCCAGCCTCCTCTACACTATAACTACCCATCCTCCTCTATACTATAACTACCCATCCTCCTCTACACTATAACTACCCATCCTCCTCTATACTATAACTACCCAGCCTCCTCTACACTACAACTACCCAGCCTCCTCTACACTATAACTACCCAGCCTCCTCTACACTAGAACTACCCATCCTCCTCTACAAAATAACTACCCAGCTTCCTCTACACTATAACTACCCATCCTCCCGTACACTATAACTACCCAGCCTCCTCTACAATATAACTACCCAGCCTCCTCTACACTATAACTACCCAGCCTCCTCTATACTATAACTACCCATCCTCCTCTGTACTATAACTACCCAGCCTCCTCAATACTATAACTACCCAGCATCCTCTACACTATAACTACCCATCCTCCTCTACACTATAACTACCCAGCCTCCTCTATAATATAACTACCCATCCTCCTCTTTACTATAACTACCCAGCATCCTCTACACTATAACTACCCATCCTCCTCTACACTATAACTACCCAGCCTCCTCTATACTATAACTACCCATCCTCCTCTGTACTATAACTACCCAGCCTCCTCTATACTATAACTACCCAGCATCCTCTACACTATAACTACCCATCCTCCTCTACACTATAACTACCCAGCCTCCTCTATAATATAACTACCCATCCTCCTCTTTACTATAACTACCCAGCCTCCTCTACACTAGAACTACCCATCCTCCTCTACAAAATAACTACCCAGCTTCCTCTACACTATAACTACCCAGCCTCCTCTACACCATAACTACAAAACCTCCTCTCTCTACACTACAACTACCCAGCCTCCTCTACACTATAATCAACCAGCTACCTCTACACTATAACTACCCAGCCTCCTCTCTTAACACTACAACTACCCAGCCTCCTCTACACTATAACTACCCAGCCTCCTCTCTTAACACTACAACTACCCAGCCTCCTCTACAATATAACTACCTAGCCTCCTCTACACTATAACTACCCAGCCTCCTCTACAATATAACTACCCAGCCTCCTCTACACTATAACTACCCAGCCTCCTCTACACTATAACTACCCATCCTCCTCTATACTATAACTACCCAGCCTCCTCTACACTATAACTACCCAGCCTCCTCTACACTATAACTACCCAGCCTCCTCTACACTAGAACTACCCATCCTCCTCTACAAAATAACTACCCAGCTTCCTCTACACTACAACTACCCATCCTCCCGTACACTATAACTACCCAGCCTCCTCTACACTATAACTACCCAGCCTCCTCTACACTATAACTACCCAGCCTCCTCTATACTATAACTACCCATCCTCCTCTGTACTATAACTACCCAGCCTCCTCTATACTATAACTACCCAGCATCCTCTACACTATAACTACCCAGCCTCCTCTACACTATAACTACCCAGCCTCCTCTATAATATAACTACCCATCCTCCTCTTTACACTATAACTACCCAGCATCCTCTACACTATAACTACCCATCCTCCTCTACACTATAACTACCCAGCCTCCTCTATACTATAACTACCCATCTTCCTCTATATTATAACTACCCAGCCTCCTCTATACTATAACTACCCAGCCTCCTCTACACTTCCTACCCAGCCTCCTCTACACTTCAACTACCCAGCCTCCTCTATACTATAACTACCCAGCATCCTCAACACTATAACTACCCATCCTCCTCTACACTATAACTACCCAGCCTCCTCTACACTACAACTACCCAGCCTCCTCTACACTATAACTACCCAGCCTCCTCTCTACACTACAACTACTCAGCCTCATTTCTCTACACCATAAGTACCCAGCCTCCTCTACACTACAACTACCCATTCTCCTCTATACTATAACTACCCATCCTCATCTACACTATCACTACCCATCCTACTCTACACTATAACTACCCAGCCTCCTCTACACTATAACTACCCAGCCTCCTCTACACTAAAACTACCCAGCCTCCTCTACACTATAACTACCCAGCCTCCTCTACACTATAACTACCCAGCCTCCTTTATACTATAACTATCCAGCCTCCTCTACACTATAACTACCCAGCCTCCTCTACACTATAACTACCCAGCCTCCTCTACACCATAACTACACAGCCTCCTCTCACTTCACTACAACTACCCAGTCTCCTCTACACTATAACTACCCAGCCTCCTCTCTTTACACTATAACTACCCAGCCTCCTCTACACCATAACTACACAGCCTCATCTCTCTACACTATAACTACCCAGCCTCCTCTCTCTACACTATAACTACCCAGCCTCCTCTACACTATAACTACCCAGCCTCCTTTCTCTACACTATAAATACCAAGCCTCCTTTCTCTACACTATAACTACCCAGCCTCCTCACTCTACACTATAACTACCCAGCCTCCTCACTCTACACTTTAACTACCCAGCCTCCTCTACACTATAACTACCCATCCTCCTCTACACTATAACTACCCAGCCTCCTCTACACTACAACTACCCATCCTCATCTACACTATAACTACCCAGCCTCCTCTCTTTACACTACAACTACCCAGCCTCTTCACTCTACACTCTAACTACCCAGCCTCCTCTACACTATAACTACCCAGCCTCCTCTATACTATAACTACCCAGCATCTTCTACACTATAACTACCCATCCTCCTCTACACTATAACTACCCAGCCTCCTCTATACTATAACTACCCATCCTCCTCTTTACTATAAACTACCCAGCATCCTCTACACTATAACTACCCATCCTCCTCTACACTATAACTACCCAGCCTCCTCTATACTATAACTACCCATCCTCCTCTATACTATAACTACCCAGCCTCCTCTATACTATAACTACCCAGCCTCCTCTCTTTACACTACAACTTCCCAGCCTCCTCACTCTACACTATAACTACCCAGCCTCCTCTACACTATAACTACCCAGCCTCCTCTATACTATAACTACCCAGCATCTTCTACACTATAACTACCCATCCTCCTCTACACTATAACTACCCAGCCTCCTCTATACTATAACTACCCATCCTCCTCTTTACTATAACTACCCAGCATCCTCTACACTATAACTACCATCCTCCTCTATAATATAACCACCCAGCCTCCTCTATACTATAACTACCCAGCCTTCTCTACACTATAACTACCCAGCCTCCTCTATACTATAACTACCCAGCATCCTCTACACTATAACTACCCATCCTCCTCTACACTATAACTACCCAGCCTCCTCTACACTACAACTACCCAGCCTCCTCTACACTATAACTACCCAGCCTCCTCTCTCTACACTACAACTACTCAGCCTCCTTTCTCTACACCATAAGTACCCAGCCTCCTCTACACTACAACTACCCAGCATCCTCTATACTATAACTACCCAGCCTCCTCTACACTATAACTACCCAGCCTACTCTACACTATAACTACCCAGCCTCCTCTACACTATAACTACCCAGCCTCCTCTACACTAAAACTACCCAGCCTCCTCTACACTATAACTACCCAGCCTCCTCTACACTATAACTACCCAGCCTCCTCTACACTATAACTACCCAGCCTCCTCTACACCATAACTACACAGCCTCCTCTCTCTTCACTACAACTACCCAGTCTCCTCTACACTATAACTACCCAGCCTCCTCTCTTTACACTATAACTACCCAGCCTCCTCTACACCATAACTACACAGCCTCCTCTCTCTACACTATAACTACCCAGCCTCCTCCCTCTACACTATAACTACCCAGCCTCCTCTACACTATAACTACCCAGCCTCCTCTACACTATAACTACCAAGCCTCCTTTCTCTACACTATAACTACCCAGCCTCCTCACTCTACACTATAACTACCCAGCCTCCTCACTCTACACTTTAACTACCCAGCCTCCTCTACACTATAACTACCCATCCTCCTCTACACTATAACTACCCAGCCTCCTCTACACTACAACTACCCATCTTCATCTACACTATAACTACCCAGCCTCCTCTCTTTACACTACAACTACCCAGCCTCCTCACTCTACACTATAACTACCTAGCCTCCTCTACACTATAACTACCCAGCCTCCTCTATACTATAACTACCCAGCATCTACTACACTATAACTACCCATCCTCCTCTACAATATAACTACCCAGCCTCCTCTATACTATAACTACCCATCCTCCTCTTTACTATAAATACCCAGCATCCTCTACACTATAACTACCCATCCTCCTCTACACTATAACTACCCAGCCTCCTCTATACTATAACTACCCATCCTCCTCTTTACTATAACTACCCAGCCTCCTCTATACTATAACTACCCAGCCTCCTCTACACTATAACTACCCAGCCTCCTCTATACTATAACTACCCAGCATCCTCTACACTATAACTACCCATCCTCCTCTACACTATAACTACCCAGCCTCCTCTACACTACAACTACCCAGCCTCCTCTACACTATAACTACCCAGCCTCCTCTCTCTACACTACAACTACTCAGCCTCCTTTCTCTAAAACATAAGTACCCAGCCTCCTCTACACTACAACTACCCAGCCTCCTCTATACTATAACTACCCAGCCTCCTCTACACTATAACTACCCAGCCTAATCTACACTATAACTACCCAGCCTCCTCTACACTAAAACTACCCAGCCTCCTCTACACTATAACTACCCAGCCTCCTCTACACTATAACTACCCAACCTCCTCTACACTATAACTACCCAGCCTCCTTTATACTATAACTATCCAGCCTCCTCTACACTATAACTACCCAGCCTCCTCTACACCATAACTACACAGCCTCCTCTCTCTTCACTACAACTACCCAGTCTCCTCTACACTATAACTACCCAGCCTCCTCTATACTATAACTACCCAGCCTCCTCTACACTATAACTACCCAGCCTCCTCTCTTTACACTATAACTACCCAGCCTCCTCTACACCATAACTACACAGCCTCCTCTCTCTACACTATAACTACCCAGCCTCCTCTACACTATAACTACCCAGCCTCCTCTACACTATAACTACCAAGCCTCCTTTCTCTACACTATAACTACCCAGCCTCCTCACTCTACACTATAACTACCCAGCCTCCTCACTCTACACTATAACTACCCAGCCTCCTCTACACTATAACTACCCATCCTCCTCTACACTATAACTACCCAGCCTCCTCTACACTATAACTACCCATCCTCATCTACACTATAACTACCCAGCCTCCTCTCTTTACACTACAACTACTCAGCCTCCTCTACACTATAACTACCCATCCTCCTCTACACTATAACTACCCAGCCTCCTCTACACTATAACTACCCATCCTCATCTACACTTTAACTACCCAGCCTCCTCTACACTATAACTACCCAGCCTCCTCACTCTACACTATAACTACCCAGCCTCCTCTACACTATAACTACACAGCCTCCTCTCTCTTCACTACAACTACCCAGCCTCCTCTACA
>NW_027260222.1:0-14297 GCF_045791955.1 Oncorhynchus clarkii lewisi
TTAGTGAATCTCTCCAGTGTAACATCCCCCTTAGTGAATCTCTCCAGTGTAACATCCCCCTTAGTGGATCTCTCCAGTGTAATACCCCCCTTAGTGGATCTCTCCAGTGTAACATCCCCCTTAGTGGATCTCTCCAGTGTAACATCCCCCTTAGTGGATCTCTCCAGTGTAACATCCCCCTTAGTGGATCTCTCCAGTGTAACATCCCCCTTAGTGAATCTCTCCAGTGTAACATCCCCCTTAGTGGATCTCTCCAGTGTAACATCCCCCTTAGTGGATCTCTCCAGTGTAATACCCCCTTAGTGGATCTCTCCAGTGTAATACCCCCTTAGTGGATCTCTCCAGTGTAACATCCCCCTTAGTGGATCTCTCCAGTGTAACATCCCCCTTAGTGGATCTCTCCAGTGTAACATCCCCCTTAGTGGATCTCTCCAGTGTAACATCCCCCAAAGTGGATCTCTCCAGTGTAACATCCCCCTTAGTGGATCTCTCCAGTGTAACATCCCCCTTAGTGGATCTCTCCAGTGTAACATCCCCCTTAGTGGATCTGCCCAGTGTAATACCCCCTTAGTGGATCTCTCCAGTGTAACATCCCCCTTAGTGGATCTCCCCAGTGTAACATCCCCCTTAGTGGATCTCTCCAGTGTAATACCCCCTTAGTGGATCTCTCCAGTGTAATACCCCCTTAGTGGATCTCTCCAGTGTAATACCCCCCTTAGTGGATCTCTCCAGTGTAATACCCCCCCTTAGTGGATCTCCCCAGTGTAACATCCCCCTTAGTGGATCTCTCCAGTGTAACATCCCCCTAGTGGATCTCTCCAGTGTAACATCCCCCTTAGATCTCTGGTAACATCCCCCTTAGTGGATCTCTCCAGTGTAACATCCCCCTTAGTGGATCTCTCCAGTGTAACATCCCCCTTAGTGGATCTCTCCAGTGTAACATCCCCCTTAGTGGATCTCTCCAGTGTAACATCCCCCTTAGTGGATCTCTCCAGTGTAACATCCCCCTTAGTGGATCTCTCCAGTGTAACATCCCCCTTAGTGGATCTCTCCAGTGTAACATCCCCCTTAGTGGTAACATCCCCCTTAGTGGATCTCTCCAGTGTAACATCCCCCTTAGTGGATCTCTCCAGTGTAACATCCCCCTTAGTGGATCTCTCCAGTGTAACATCCCCCTTAGTGGATCTCTCCAGTGTAACATCCCCCTTAGTGGATCTCTCCAGTGTAACATCCCCCTTAGTGGATCTCTCCAGTGTAACATCCCCCTTAGTGGATCTCTCCAGTGTAACATCCCCCTTAGTGGATCTCTCCAGTGTAATACCCCCTTAGTGGATCTCTCCAGTGTAACATCCCCCTTAGTGGATCTCTCCAGTGTAACATCCCCCTTAGTGGATCTCTCCAGTGTAACATCCCCCTTAGTGGATCTCTCCAGTGTAATACCCCCTTAGTGGATCTCTCCAGTGTAACATCCCCCTTAGTGGATCTCTCCAGTGTAACATCCCCCTTAGTGGATCTCTCCAGTGTAACATCCCCCTTAGTGGATCTCTCCAGTGTAATACCCCCTTAGTGGATCTCTCCAGTGTAACATCCCCCTTAGTGGATCTCTCCAGTGTAACATCCCCCTTAGTGGATCTCTCCAGTGTAACATCCCCCTTAGTGGATCTCTCCAGTGTAATACCCCCTTAGTGGATCTCTCCAGTGTAACATCCCCCTTAGTGGATCTCTCCAGTGTAATATCCCCCTTAGTGGATCTCTCCAGTGTAATACCCCCCTTAGTGGATCTCTCCAGTGTAACATCCCCCTTAGTGGATCTCTCCAGTGTAATACCCCCCTTAGTGGATCTCTCCAGTGTAACATCCCCCTTAGTGGATCTCTCCAGTGTAACATCCCCCTTAGTGGATCTCTCCAGTGTAACATCCCCCTTAGTGGATCTCTCCAGTGTAATATCCCCCTTAGTGGATCTCTCCAGTGTAACATCCCCCTTAGTGGATCTCTCCAGTGTAATATCCCCCTTAGTGGATCTCTCCAGTGTAATACCCCCCTTAGTGGATCTCTCCAGTGTAATACCCCCCTTAGTGGATCTCTCCAGTGTAATACCCCCCTTAGTGGATCTCTCCAGTGTAACATCCCCCTTAGTGGATCTCTCCAGTGTAACATCCCCCTTAGTGGATCTCTCCAGTGTAATATCCCCCTTAGTGGATCTCTCCAGTGTAATATCCCCCTTAGTGGATCTCTCCAGTGTAATACTCCCCTTAGTGGATCTCTCCAGTGTAATATCCCCTTAGTGGATCTCTCCAGTGTAATACCCCCCTTAGTGGATCTCCCCAGTGTAACATCCCCCTTAGTGAATCTATCCAGTGTAATAGCCCCCTTAGTGGATCTCTCCAGTGTAATACCCCCTTAGTGGATCTCTCCAGTGTAATACCCCCTTAGTGGATCTCTCCAGTGTAATATCCCCTTAGTGGATCTCTCCAGTGTGTGCTGGCTCTCTCATTGCTTGCAGGTGTAATAACAGAAGAGCCCAACTCTAGTCCTGTGCAGCCAGCTGAGAGCCTTGTATCTAGCATGGAGCCTCAGAACTGACCAGTCTACCTACCAGTCTGCCAGCCTCTCTCTCTCTCTCCAACATCAAGTGCTCAGTGCGTGACAAACGACTCTATAAAATGTGCGATTACAATGAACATTTAATTGAATTACACACATTTGATTGGAACCAGACAGTAGCCCTCTGAGGGTCACACACACACACACACACACACACACACACACACACTCCCATCGTTCCACTTCTGGATTCAGGAGCCACAGAGCCAGGGAGTCTGTCTCCACACCCCAGGGACCGTAACAAGCATGTTTCCTGTAGTAATCTAAAGCAAAAACAACACTTTGCCATAGAGTGAATATATATATATATTTTTGTGTATTTTTTTATTCTATTAAATACATTGGAATGGTTAGGGTTAAATGTGAGTCAACCCTGCTTTGAGGGTCTATAGGACTGTATACATCTTTAATCTAAAAACATTTTATTGACATGACAGTATCTCTACTCTAGCCGACACAGTGAGTTTGGGATCTGAACTAACGGTCCACTCAGTCTTATCTGTTTAACTCCGGATGAAATGATTTCAAATAGTATTTGAGCCCAGGTCTGAAGATCACACAGATCACTAGCCAGAGGGAACAAGAAGCATCGAGTGTGTGTGTGTGTGTGTGTGTGTGTGTGTGTGTGTGTGTGTGTGTGTGTGTGGAGAATTCATAGCCAGGGGCATGGTCTTACGTCAGACAGTGAAATGATTCCAATGCACTGATCTGTCTCGTATCTCACAGACAGTAACGTGTGGATCAAAAGAAGGCCGGCTACAACGTGCTGTCTAACATGTCTAAATATTACCGAGATGACATCGTCTGCTGAGACCCATTTTCTGCCTCAAAACTGTCAATGAATCGAAGCTAAAACAATACGCCTGTCAATAATGCTATCTAGCTAGCTAACTAGCAACACTGCCTTCAGTATTCAGACACCTTGACTTTTTACACATGGTGTAACAGACGGAATTTAAAATTGATCAAATTGAGATTTGTTTGTTTTGTTGTCACTGGCCTACGCACAATAACCCTTCATGTCAAAGTGGAATTATGTTTTTACAAAATGTTTACCAAATGAAAAGCTGAAATGTCTTGAGTCAATAAGTATTCAGCCCCTTTGTTATGGCAAGTCTAAATAAGTTCAAGAGTAAACATTGAGAGAAGGCTAAGAGTGTGTAAAGCTGTCATCAAGGCAAACGGTGGCTACTTTGAAGAATCTCAAATATAACATATGGTTTGATTTGTTTAACACTTGTTTGGTTACGACATGATTCCATGTATGTTATTTCTGTTGACTGGTACGCAGGACACACGCGCAGGACACACACACAGGACACACAAGACACACAGGACACACACAGGACACACACACGACACACACACAGGACACACACCCACAGGACACACACCCACAGGACACACACCCACAGGACACACACCCACAGGACACACACACACAGGACACACACACACAGGACACACACACACAGGACACACACACACAGGACACACCCACAGGACACACCCACAGGACACACCCACAGGACACACATACAGGACACACACACAGGACACACACCTACAGGACACACACTTACAGGACACACACCCACAGGACACACACACAGGACACACACACAGGACACACACCCACAGGACACACCCACAGGACACACACAGTACACACACACAGGATACACACAAGACACACAAAGGACACACACACAGGACACACACAGGACACACACACAGGACACACACACAGGACACACACAGTCACTCTGCCCTCCTCTCATAACTCGTAACATTCCAGAAGTTACTCATTCTAACTTGTTCTTCACTCCATTCTAAGTCAGTGACATCGTTGGATTCTCTCCCACTGCCTGACTATCTGACAGCCGGTCACCCTGCTAGGTAGGGGGCAGGGAACGGTCACCCTGCTAGGTACGGGGAGGGAACGGTAACCCTGCTAGGTACGGGGAGGGAACGGTCACCCTGCTAGGTACGGGGAGGGAACGGTCACCCTGCTAGGTACGGGGAGGGAACGGTCACCCTGCTAGGTACGGGGAGGGAACAGTCACCCTGCTAGGTACGGGGAGGGAACGGTCACCCTGCTAGGTACGGGCAGGGAACGGTCACCCTGCTAGGTACGGGGAGGGAACGGTCACCCTGCTAGGTACGGGGAGGGAACGGTCACCCTGCTAGGTACGGGGAGGGAACGGTCACCCTGCTAGGTACGGGGAGGGAACGGTCACCCTGCTAGGTACAGGGAGGGAACAGTCACCCTGTTAGGTACGGGGAGGGAACAGTCACCCTGCTAGGTACGGGGAGGGAACGGTCACCCTGCTAGGTACGGGGAGGGAACGGTCACCCTGCTAGGTACGGGGAGGGAACGGTCACCCTGCTAGGTACGGGGAGGGAACGGTCACCCTGCTAGGTACGGGGAGGGAACGGTCACCCTGCTAGGTACGGGGAGGGAACGGTCACCCTGCTAGGTACGGGGAGGGAACGGTCACCCTGTTAGGTACGGGGAGGGAACGGTCACCCTGTTAGGTACGGGGAGGGAACGGTCACCCTGCTAGGTACGGGGAGGGAACGGTCACCCTGTCTAGGCACGGGGAGGGAACGGTCACCCTGCTAGGTACGGGGAGGGAACGGTCACCCTGCTAGGTACGGGGAGGGAATGGTCACCCTGCTAGGTACGGGGAGGGAACGGTCACCCTGCTAGGTACGGGGAGGGAACGGTCACCCTGCTAGGTACGGGGAGGGAACGGTCACCCTGCTAGGTACGGGGAGGGAACGGTCACCCTGCTAGGTACGGGGAGGGAACAGTCACCCTGCTAGGTACGGTGAGGGAACGGTCACCCTGCTAGGTACGGGCAGGGAACGGTCACCCTGCTAGGTACGGGGAGGGAACGGTCACCCTGCTAGGTACGGGGAGGGAACGGTCACCCTGCTAGGTACGGGGAGGGAACGGTCACCCTGCTAGGTACGGGGAGGGAACGGTCACCCTGCTAGGTACGGGGAGGGAACGGTCACCCTGCTAGGTACGGGGAGGGAACAGTCACCCTGCTAGGTACGGGGAGGAAACGGTCACCCTGCTAGGTACGGGCAGGGAACGGTCACCCTGCTAGGTACGGGGAGGGAACGGTCACCCTGCTAGGTACGGGGAGGGAACGGTCACCCTGCTAGGTACGGGGAGGGAACGGTCACCCTGCTAGGTACGGGGAGGGAACGGTCACCTGCTAGGTGTTAGGTACGGGGAGGGAACAGTCACCCTGCTAGGTACGGGGAGGGAACGGTCACCCTGCTAGGTACGGGGAGGGAACGGTCACCCTGCTAGGTACGGGGAGGGAACGGTCACCCTGCTAGGTACGGGGAGGGAACGGTCACCCTGCTAGGTACGGGGAGGGAACGGTCACCCTGCTAGGTACGGGGAGGGAACGGTCACCCTACTAGGTACGGGGAGGTGACGGTCACCCTGCTAGGTACGGGGAGGGAACGGTCACCCTGCTAGGTACGGGGAGGGAACGGTCACCCTGCTAGGTACGGGGAGGGAACGGTCACCCTGTTTAGGCACGGGGAGGGAACAGTCACCCTGCTAGGTACGGGGAGGTGACGGTCACCCTGCTAGGTACGGGGAGGTGACGGTCACCCTGCTAGGAACGGGGAGGGAACGGTCACCCTGTTTAGGCACGGGGAGGGAACAGTCACCCTGCTAGGTACGGGGAGGGAACAGTCACCCTGCTAGGTACGGGGAGGGAACAGTCACCCTGCTAGGTACGGGGAGGGAACAGTCACCCTGCTAGGTACGGGGAGGGAACGGTCACCCTGTTAGGTACGGGGAGGGAACAGTCACCCTGCTAGGTACGGGGAGGGAACAGTCACCCTGTTAGGTACGGGGAGGAAACGGTCAACCTGCTAGGTACGGGGAGGGAACGGTCACCCTGTCTAGGCACGGGGAGGGAACGGTCACCCTGCTAGGTACGGGGAGGGAACGGTCACCCTGCTAGGTACGGGGAGGGAACAGTCACCCTGCTAGGTACGGGGAGGGAACAGTCACCCTGCTAGGTACGGGGAGGGAACAGTCACCCTGCTAGGTACGGGGAGGGAACAGTCACCCTGCTAGGTACGGGGAGGGAACAGTCACCCTGCTAGGTACGGGGAGGGAACAGTCACCCTGCTAGTTACGGGGAGGGAACAGTCACCCTGCTAGGTACGGGGAGGGAACAGTCACCCTGCTAGGTACGGGGAGGGAACAGTCACCCTGCTAGGTACGGGGAGGGAACGGTCATCCTGCTAGGTACGGGGAGGGAACGGTCACCCTGTTAGGTACGGGGAGGGAACAGTCACCCTGCTAGGTACGGGGAGGGAACAGTCACCCTGTTAGGTACGGGGAGGGAACGGTCACCCTGCTAGGTACGGGGAGGGAACGGTCACCCTGTCTAGGCACGGGGAGGGAACGGTCACCCTGCTAGGTACGGGGAGGGAACGGTCACCCTGCTAGGTACGGGGAGGGAACAGTCACCCTGCTAGGTACGGGGAGGGAACAGTCACCCTGCTAGGTACGGGGAGGGAACAGTCACCCTGCTAGGTACGGGGAGGGAACGGTCACCCTGCTAGGTACGGGGAGGGAACGGACTCCTTTACAAAGCAGATACAATCGCTCTGTAAAACCTGACCTTACGGTCTCCCTCTGAAAGCCGGTTAGGCCTGCAGGTATGGAGGGACCTCGATCATCTCTCTACTCTAATTTGACACACTGCCTTCTCTGCTCATCTTGTGATCCAGGGTGAGAATACATTTAAAACAAGACACAGCACTGTGAGGAGAGAGAGACAGAGACACGCCAGACACTCCATCACCATCAATGGAAGCTGAGACGGAGGGAGAGAAGGATGGAGGGAAGGAGGGAGAGAAGGATGGAGGGAAGGAGGGAGAGAAGGATGGAAGGATGAAGGAAGATAAAGGAGAGAGAAGGAGGAGCGAGAGAGTGAGAGAGGAGGAGAGAGAGGAAGGAGAGAGTGAGAGAGGAGGAGAGAGAGGAAGGAGAGAGAGGAAGGAGAGAGAGGAAAGGAGAGAGAGAAGGAGAGAGTGAGAGAGGAAGGAGAGAGAGAGAAAGGAGAGAGAGAAGAGAGAGTGAGACAAGTAGAGGACCAGATCATTAGCTAGCGTAGCTCTTGTCAACATCCTTCAACATCACAGTCTCTCCAGTATGACTGGTAATCCTGAATTTATAGATTATTATATTCCTCTGTGGATAACAAAAACCTGAGTTATCCTGAGTCAACTCATACACAACACAAAAACCTGAGTTATCCTGAGTCAGCTCATACACAACACAAAAACCTGAGTTATCCTGAGTCAGCTCATACACAACACAAAAACCTGAGTTATCCTGAGTCAGCTCATACACAACACAAAAACCTGAGTTATCCTGAGTCAGCTCATACACAACACAAAAACCTGAGTTATCCTGAGTCAGCTCATACACAACACAAAAACCTGAGTTATCCTGAGTCAGCTCATACACAACACAAAAACCTGAGTTATCCTGAGTCAGCTCATACACAACACAAAAACCTGAGTTATCCTGAGTCAGTTATCCTCTCATACACAACACAAAAACCTGAGTTATCCTGAGTCAGCTCATACACAACACAAAAACCTGAGTTATCCTGAGTCAGCTCATACACAACACAAAAACCTGAGTTATCCTGAGTCAGCTCATACACAACACAAAAACCTGAGTTATCCTGAGTCAGCTCATACACAACACAAAAACCTGAGTTATCCTGAGTCAGCTCATACACAACACAAAAACCTGAGTTATCCTGAGTCAGCTCATACACAACACAAAAACATGAGTTATCCTGAGTCAACTCATACACAACACAAAAACATGAGTTATAGCTCACCTGGGACTTTCTCTCACCATCTCAACTCATACACAACACCTTAACACACACACTGGTTCCCAGGTTCGTAAAACTTCTCTCTCTCTCTCTAAGGAGACACATACAGCTGAAACACAGCTCCTTATCCCTCACTGTCGTGTCCATGTTCTTTAAAACTTCTCTCTCTCTCGAAGGAGACACCTACAGTTGAAACACAGCTCCTTAGCCCTCACTGTCGTGTCCATGTTCTTTAAAAATGAGAGAGATCGTCCATCATACCATTCTATTAAACCTGTAGGACCCAGTGTCACCCATTTACACTGATCCCAAATGGACCCATATTCCCTATGTAGTGCCCTGCTTTAGAGCAGAGCAAGTTGTGCAATTTGGGCCACAACCACTGTGTCCTGGTTTGTTTTATCCGGTTAATGTTTGCAGTAACTTTGGACTTGACAACGATGCTCCGGTCAAAGTACAATGTTTAGGAGAAAATCGGTTACAATATTCAGTGTTTCTTTTGAAGTGCACAAAACTAACTCTCCCTTTTAAAAAAATCATGTCTCTGGGCTTTAGCTGGGTAAACATAGTCCCGGTTATCAAGAGCTCGTTAAGAGGTTTGTTAGGCTCGTTATGAAGGCTCGTTAAAAGGACTCGTTATCACCGGCGGCTTGGTGAGACAGTGTGTTATCTCCTGAGTCCTGATAACCAACGGCACAAACTCACAGTTTGACTGCAAGCTCATGAGGCACAAGACATTCACCAACAGCAGGATCCTATTCCAAAACTGTACGTGCTGGTTGGAGACTCTGTAGAGAGGTGGTCATGTGTTTCAGTGGGTGAGAGGTGGTCATGTGTTTCAGTGGCTGAGAGGACGGTTGTAGACTCTGTAGAGAGGTGGTCATGTGTTTCAGTGGCTGAGTGAGAGGACGGTTGTAGACTCTGTAGAGAGGTAGTCATGTGTTTCAATGGGTGAGAGGACGGGTGTAGACTCTGTAGAGAGGTAGTGATGTGTTTCAGTGGGTGAGAGGTAGTAATGTGTTTCAGTGGCTGAGAGGACGGTTGTAGAGCTGAGTGAGAGGACGGTTGTAGACTCTGTAGAGAGGTAGTCATGTGTTTCAGTGTAGACTCTAGAGAGGTATTGCTGTGTTTCAGTGGGTGAGAGGTAGTAATGTGTTTCAGTGGTGAGAGGACGGTTGTAGACTCTGTAGAGAGGTAGTGATGTGTTTCAGTGGGTGAGAGAGAGGTGGTCATGTGTTTCAGTGGGTGAGAGGACGGTTGGAGACTCTGTAGAGAGGTAGTCATGTGTTTCAGTGGGTGAGAGGTGGTCATGTGTTTGTGGCTGAGAGGACGGTTGTAGACTCTGTAGAGAGGTAGTCATGTGTTTCAATGGGTGAGAGGACGGGTGTAGACTCTGTAGAGAGGTAGTGATGTGTTTCAGTGGGTGAGAGGTAGTAATGTGTTTCAGTGGCTGAGAGGACGGTTGTAGACTCTGTAGAGAGGTAGTGATGTGTTTCAGTGGCTGAGAGGACGGGTGTAGACTCTGTAGAGAGGTGGTCATGTGTTTCAGTGGGTGAGAGGACGGTTGGAGACTCTGTAGAGAGGTAGTCATGTGTTTCAGTGGGTGAGAGGTGGTCATGTGTTTGTGGCTGAGAGGACGGTTGTAGACTCTGTAGAGAGGTAGTCATGTGTTTCAATGGGTGAGAGGACGGGTGTAGACTCTGTAGAGAGGTAGTGATGTGTTTCAGTGGGTGAGAGGTAGTAATGTGTTTCAGTGGCTGAGAGGACGGTTGTAGACTCTGTAGAGAGGTAGTCATGTGTTTCAGTGGCTGAGAGGACGGTTGTAGACTCTGTAGAGAGGTAGTCATGTGTTTCAATGGGTGAGAGGACGGGTGTAGACTCTGTAGAGAGGTAGTGATGTGTTTCAGTGGGTGAGAGGTAGTAATGTGTTTCAGTGGCTGAGAGGACGGTTGTAGACTCTGTAGAGAGGTAGTGATGTGTTTCAGTGGCTGAGAGGACGGGTGTAGACTCTGTAGAGAGGTGGTCATGTGTTTCAGTGGGTGAGAGGAGGGTTGGAGACTCTGTAGAGAGGTAGTCATGTGTTTCAGTGGGTGAGAGGTGGTCATGTGTTTGTGGCTGAGAGGACGGTTGTAGACTCTGTAGAGAGGTAGTCATGTGTTTCAATGGGTGAGAGGACGGGTGTAGACTCTGTAGAGAGGTAGTGATGTGTTTCAGTGGGTGAGAGGTAGTAATGTGTTTCAGTGGCTGAGAGGACGGTTGTAGACTCTGTAGAGAGGTAGTCATGTGTTTCAGTGGGTGAGAGGTGGTGATGTGTTTCAGTGGCTGAGAGGACGGGTGTAGACTCTGTAGAGAGGTGGTCATGTGTTTCAGTGGGTGAGAGGACGGTTGGAGACTCTGTAGAGAGGTAGTCATGTGTTTCAGTGGGTGAGAGGTGGTCATGTGTTTGTGGCTGAGAGGACGGTTGTAGACTCTGTAGAGAGGTAGTCATGTGTTTCAATGGGTGAGAGGACGGGTGTAGACTCTGTAGAGAGGTAGTGATGTGTTTCAGTGGGTGAGAGGTAGTAATGTGTTTCAGTGGCTGAGAGGACGGTTGTAGACTCTGTAGAGAGGTAGTCATGTGTTTCAGTGGCTGAGAGGACGGTTGTAGACTCTGTAGAGAGGTAGTCATGTGTTTCAATGGGTGAGAGGACGGGTGTAGACTCTGTAGAGAGGTAGTGATGTGTTTCAGTGGGTGAGAGGACGGGTGTAGACTCTGTAGAGAGGTGGTCACGTGGCTCAGAACATGATGCAGCAACACCAGGCCGTGACAGGGTTCAATTCCAGCATTCATCACAAACCCTACTCATATCTAACATGTTGACTCAGGCAGCGTATGTTCAGTTGTTTTGGATAAAAGCATCTCAGTGGCATGTGTGATCATATCCTCATTATGTTATTAGGCTGTAACTATGGTGAAGAGTACTTCCTGGTCAGGGTTGTGGTGTTTTGGACAGTCACATCACATGACCTGGATTTGAACCTTTATTTTGAGCTTTTTCCAGCAGTAGGACAGGCTGCTCTCAGACAGCAGTAGGACAAGACTAAACAGAGGGAGAGGCTAAGACTAAACAGAGGGAGAGGCTGCTCTCAGACAGACAGCAGTAGGACAGACTAAACAGAGGGAGAGGCTGCTCTCAGACAGACAGCAGTAGGATGGACTAAACAGAGGGAGAGGCTGCTCTCAGACAGCAGTAGGACAGACTAAACAGAGGGAGAGGCTGCTCTCAGACAGACAGCAGTAGGATGGACTAAACAGAGGGAGAGGCTGCTCTCAGACAGACAGTAGTAGGATGGACTAAACAGAGGGAGAGGCTGCTCTCAGACAGACAGCAGTAGGATGGACTTAACAGAGGGAATCACATTTCAGGTGTTGGTGGTGTCTTTCCATTACAGGACACAGTGTGATGCAAGATACCTTGTTAATGTCTTTCCATTACAGGACACAGTGTGATGCCAGATACCTTGTTAGTGATGTCAGATACCTTGTTAATGTCTTTCCATTACAGGACACAGTGTGATGCCAGATACCTTGTTAGTGATGCCAGATACCTTGTTAATGTCTTTCCATTACAGGACACAGTGTGATGTCAGATACCTTGTTAGTGATGCCAGATACCTTGTTAGTGATGTCAGATACCTTGTTAATGTCTTTCCATTACAGGACACAGTGTGATGTCAGATACCTTGTTAGTGATGCCAGATACCTTGTTAATGTCTTTCCATTACAGGACACAGTGTGATGCCAGATACCTTGTTAATGTCTTTCCATTACAGGACACAGTGTGATGCCAGATACCTTGTTAGTGATGTCAGATACCTTGTTAATGTCTTTCCATTACAGGACACAGTGTGATGCCAGATACCTTGTTAGTGATGCCAGATACCTTGTTAATGTATTTCCATTACAGGACACAGTGTGATGTCAGATACCTTGTTAATGTCTTTCCATTACAGGACACAGTGTGATGTCAGATACCTTGTTAATGTCTTTCCATTACAGGACACAGTGTGATGTCAGATACCTTGTTAATGTATTTCAATTACAGGACACAGTGTGATGCCAGATACCTTGTTAATGTCTTTCTATTACAGGACACAGTGTGATGTCAGATACCTTGTTAATGTCTTTCCATTACAGGACACAGTGTGATGCCAGATACCTTGTTAGTGATGTCAGATACTTTGTTAATGTCTTTACATTACAGGACACAGTGTGATGTCAGATACCTTGTTAATGTCTTTCCATTACAGGACACAGTGTGATGTCAGATACCTTGTTAATGTCTTTCCATTACAGGACACAGTGTGATGTCAGATACCTTGTTAGTGATGTCAGATACCTTGTTAATGTATTTCCATTACAGGACACAGTGTGATGCCAGATACCTTGTTAGTGATGTCAGATACCTTGTTAATGTCTTTCCATTACAGGACACAGTGTGATGTCAGATACCTTGTTAATGTCTTTCAATTACAGGACACAGTGTGATGTCAGATACCTTGTTAATGTCTTTCCATTACAGGACACAGTGTGATGCCAGACACCTTGTTAGTGATGTCAGATACCTTGTTAATGTCTTTCCATTACAGGACACAGTGTGATGTCAGATACCTTGTTAATGTCTTTCCATTACAGGACACAGTGTGATGTCAGATACCTTGTTAATGTCTTTCAATTACAGGACACAGTGTGATGCCAGATACCTTGTTAATGTCTTTCTATTACAGGACACAATGTGATGTCAGATACCTTGTTAATGTCTTTCCATTACAGGACACAGTGTGATGCCAGATACCTTGTTAGTGATGTCAGATACCTTGTTAGTGATGTCAGATACCTTGTTAATGTCTTTCCATTACAGGACACAGTGTGATGTCAGATACCTTGTTAATATATTTCCATTACAGGACACAGTGTGATGTCAGATACCTTGTTAATGTATTTCAATTACAGGACACAGTGTGATGCCAGATACCTTGTTAATGTCTTTCTATTACAGGACACAGTGTGATGTCAGATACCTTGTTAATGTCTTTCCATTACAGGACACAGTGTGATGCCAGATACCTTGTTAGTGATGTCAGATACCTTGTTAATGTCTTTCCATTACAGGACACAGTGTGATGTCAGATACCTTGTTAATGTCTTTCCATTACAGGACACAGTGTGATGTCAGATACCTTGTTAGTGATGTCAGATACCTTGTTAGTGATGTCAGATACCTTGTTAATGTATTTCCATTACAGGACACAGTGTGATGTCAGATACCTTGTTAATGTCTTTCCATTACAGGACACAGTGTGATGCCAGATACCTTGTTAGTGATGTCAGATACCTTGTTAATGTCTTTCCATTACAGGACACAGTGTGATGTCAGATACCTTGTTAATGTCTTTCAATTACAGGACACAGTGTGATGTCAGATACCTTGTTAATGTCTTTCCATTACAGGACACAGTGTGATGCCAGACACCTTGTTAGTGATGTCAGATACCTTGTTAATGTCTTTCAATTACAGGACACAGTGTGATGCCAGATACCTTGTTAATGTCTTTCTATTACAGGACACAATGTGATGTCAGATACCTTGTTAATGTCTTTCCATTACAGGACACAGTGTGATGCCAGATACCTTGTTAGTGATGTCAGATACCTTGTTAGTGATGTCAGATACCTTGTTAATGTATTTCCATTACAGGACACAGTGTGATGTCAGATACCTTGTTAATGTCTTTCCATTACAGGACAGTGTG
>NW_027260223.1:0-14289 GCF_045791955.1 Oncorhynchus clarkii lewisi
CAGATGATTACGGGGCTCAGTGTGTTAATCACTGTGCGCGTGCGTACCTGTGCTGTGTGTTTTGGCTTCCGTGCCGTTGTGGATAGCGCAGATGATTACGGGGCTCCGTGTGTTAATCACTGTGCGCGTGCGTACCTGTGCTGTGTGTTTTGGCTTTCGTGCCGTTGTGGATAGCGCAGATGATTACGGGGCTCGTCCCGTGTGTTAATCACTGTGCGCGTGTGTACCTGTGCTGTGTGTTTTGGCTTTCGTGCCGTTGTGGATAGCGCAGATGATTACGGGGCTCGTCCCGTGTGTTAATCACTGTGCGCGTGTGTACCTGTGCTGTGTGTCTGTGCTGTGTGTTTTGGCTTCCGTGCCATTGTGGATAGCGCAGATGATTACGGGGCTCAGTGTGTTAATCACTGTGCGCGTGCGTACCTGTGCTGTGTGTTTTGGCTTTCGTGCCGTTGTGGATCGCGCAGATGATTACGGGGCTCGTCCCGTGTGTTAATCACTGTGCTGTGTGTCTGTGCTGTGTGTTTTGGCTTCCGTGCCATTGTGGATAGCGCAGATGATTACGGGGCTCAGTGTGTTAATCACTGTGCGCGTGCGTACCTGTGCTGTGTGTTTTGGCTTTCGTGCCGTTGTGGATAGCGCAGATGATTACGGGGCTCAGTGTGTTAATCACTGTGCGCGTGCGTACCTGTGCTGTGTGTTTTGGCTTTCGTGCCGTTGTGGATAGCGCAGATGATTACGGGGCTCGTCCCGTGTGTTAATCACTGTGCGCGTGCGTACCTGTGCTGTGTGTTTTGGCTTCCGTGCCGTTGTGGATAGCGCAGATGATTACGGGGCTCAGTGTGTTATTCACTGTGCGCGTGTGTACCTGTGCTGTGTGTTTTGGCTTTCGTGCCGTTGTGGATAGCGCAGATGATTACGGGGCTCGTCCCGTGTGTTAATCACTGTGCGCGTGCGTACCTGTGCTGTGTGTTTTGGCTTTCGTGCCGTTGTGGATAGCGCAGATGATTACGGGGCTCAGTGTGTTAATCACTGTGCGCGTGCGTACCTGTGCTGTGTGTTTTGGCTTTCGTGCCGTTGTGGATAGCGCAGATGATTACGGGGCTCAGTGTGTTAATCACTGTGCGCGTGCGTACCTGTGCTGTGTGTTTTGGCTTTCGTGCCGTTGTGGATAGCGCAGATGATTACGGGGCTCAGTGTGTTAATCACTGTGCGCGTGCGTACCTGTGCTGTGTGTTTTGGCTTCCGTGCCGTTGTGGATAGCGCAGATGATTACGGGGCTCGTCCCGTGTGTTAATCACTGTGCGCGTGTGTACCTGTGCTGTGTGTTTTGGCTTCCGTGCCATTGTGGATAGCGCAGATGATTACGGGGCTCAGTGTGTTAATCACTGTGCGCGTGCGTACCTGTGCTGTGTGTTTTGGCTTTCGTGCCGTTGTGGATAGCGCAGATGATTACGGGGCTCAGTGTGTTAATCACTGTGCGCGTGCGTACCTGTGCTGTGTGTTTTGGCTTCCGTGCCGTTGTGGATAGCGCAGATGATTACGGGGCTCGTCCCGTGTGTTAATCACTGTGAGCGTGCGTACCTGTGCTGTGTGTTTTGGCTTCCGTGCCGTTGTGGATAGCGCAGATGATTACGGGGCTCAGTGTGTTATTCACTGTGCGCGTGTGTACCTGTGCTGTGTGTTTTGGCTTTCGTGCCGTTGTGGATAGCGCAGATGATTACGGGGCTCGTCCCGTGTGTTAATCACTGTGCGCGTGCGTACCTGTGCTGTGTGGTTTGGCTTTCGTGCCGTTGTGGATAGCGCAGGTGATTACGGGGCTCAGTGTGTTAATCACTGTGCGCGTGCGTACCTGTGCTGTGTGTTTTGGCTTTCGTGCCGTTGTGGATAGCGCAGATGATTACGGGGCTCAGTGTGTTTATCACTGTGCGCGTGCGTACCTGTGCTGTGTGTTTTGGCTTTCGTGCCGTTGTGGATAGCGCAGATGATTACGGGGCTCAGTGTGTTAATCACTGTGCGCGTGCGTACCTGTGCTGTGTGTTTTGGCTTTCGTGCCGTTGTGGATAGCGCAGATGATTACGGGGCTCAGTGTGTTAATCACTGTGCGCGTGCGTACCTGTGCTGTGTGTTTTGGCTTTCGTGCCGTTGTGGATAGCGCAGATGATTACGGGTCTCGTCCCGTGTGTTAATCACTGTGCGCGTGTGTACCTGTGCTGTGTGTTTTGGCTTTTGTGCCGTTGTGGATAGCGCAGATGATTACGGGGCTCAGTGTGTTAATCACTGTGCGCGTGCGTACCTGTGCTGTGTGTTTTGGCTTTCGTGCCGTTGTGGATAGCGCAGATGATTACGGGGCTCGTCCCGTGTGTTAATCACTGTGCGCGTGTGTACCTGTGCTGTGTGTTTTGGCTTCCGTGCCGTTGTGGATAGCGCAGATGATTACGGGGCTCAGTGTGTTAATCACTGTGCGCGAGCGTACCTGTGCTGTGTGTTTTGGCTTTCGTGCCGTTGTGGATAGCGCAGATGATTACGGGGCTCGTCCCGTGTGTTAATCACTGTGCGCGTGCGTACCTGTGCTGTGTGTTTTGGCTTCCGTGCCGTTGTGGATAGCGCAGATGATTACGGGGCTCCGTGTGTTAATCACTGTGCGCGTGCGTACCTGTGCTGTGTGTTTTGGCTTCCGTGCCGTTGTGGATAGCGCAGATGATTACGGGGCTCGTCCCGTGTGTTAATCACTGTGCGCGTGCGTACCTGTGCTGTGTGTTTTGGCTTTCGTGCCGTTGTGGATAGCGCAGATGATTACGGGGCTCGTCCCGTGTGTTAATCACTGTGCGCGTGTGTACCTGTGCTGTGTGTTTTGGCTTTCGTGCCGTTGTGGATAGCGCAGATGATTACGGGGCTCGTCCCGTGTGTTAATCACTGTGCGCGTGTGTTATTTATTCGAGGTACTGCACGCTCTTTTGTTCTCGGTTTCTACCCTGTGTTTTATTCCATGTTTATTTGGTCTTCGCCCCGTGCATTTACACGTTACGCCGTAATTTGGGTTTAATAAAAAACAAACCATTTTTATATTATATTATTATATTTTATATTTTTATAACAATTGTAGGACATGAGCTTTAAAGCTGAACATTTTCTCTCAGCACCATGACAAAACGTGTAGAAATGCAGGAAACTAGCTCGATAACAGAAAAATTGTGTCTTTGCGCCCAAGAGGGGGGCCTCTAAGATCGCGCTGCGGCCATTACGGCGTGTTGTACTTACTTCACAATACCAGTCTAACTGACAGAGTGAAAAGAAGGAAGCCTGTACAGAATAAACATATTCTAAAACATGCATCCCGTTTTGCTCTCTGCAAAAAAATGTGGCAAAGCAATTCACTTTTTGTTCTGAATACAAAGTGTTATGTTTGGGGCAAATCCAATACAACACATTACTGAGTACTACTCCATATTTTCAAGCATAGTGGTGGCTGCATCATGTTATGGTTATGCTTGTAATCGTTAAGGACTGGGGAGTTTTTCAGGATAAGAAACGGAAGGGAGCTAAGCACAGGCAAAATCCTCTGGAACCTGGTGCAGTCTGATATCCACCAAACACTGGGAGATTAAATTACCTTTGAGCAGGACAATAACCTAAAACACAAGGCCAAGTCTAGACTGGGGTTGCTTACCAAGAGGACAGTGAATGTTTCTGAGTGGCAAAGTTACAGTTTGGACTTAAATCTACTTGAAAATCTATGGCAAGACCTGAAAATGGTTGACTAGCAATGATCAACAACCAATTTGGCAGAATAGTGGGCAAATGTTACACAATACAGGTGTGGAAAGCTCTTACAGACTTACCCAGAAAGACTCACAGCTGTAATCGCTGGCAAAGGTGCTTCTACAAAGTATTGACTGTGTGAATACTTACGTAAATTAGGTATCTGTATTTCATTTTCATAACATTTGCTCATATCTAAAAACAGGTTTTCACTTTGTCATTATGGGGTATTGTGTGTAGATGGGTGAGAAAACCTTTATTCCATTTTGAATTCAGGCTGTATCCTGACAAAACGTGGAACAAGTCAACGGGTATGAATACTTCCGGAAGGCACCGTATATAACACGTATATGTTACAAACCAAAAATGTAAAACAATGTTACTTTTGTCCTCCGAAGACGGGGGGTGGTGGGATGGCCAATAGTAAAAAAAAAATATTAAAAAAAGAGACTAAATAAATAAATAAATAATCTGTTGACTGGAGTACAGCTTGTGGTGCAAACCACACTAGTCCGACCAAGGCAAGACTAACAGGGCAGAGAACCAACAGGTTGACAATGTGTGCTAACTTCTGCTAAGTCAGGGATCCAGACCACTACGCCAACACCACCCACAACCCTACCCCTTCTTAGTCACAGTAATACTGCTGCTGGGGACCTCGGCCAGGTTTCTAATTTCCCCCTCTGACACGTTTTACACGGCAAAATAAATGAATTCACTCCAGCAGTGTCCCAATCGGATTAAACTGCTGTCAGATCGGTGCACTGCTGACAAATGGTCCCCTACAGCCAGTGTGACATGCAGTGCATTTCAATTATACACACACACATACACACAGCCAGACCTACCCAAACACTTACGGTGCTAAAATATAACTTTACCCCACACAACACCAACTATCCCCCAACCTAGCTACCAAAGACTATTTCAAAAGCCTCTGCCTTAATAGCAATGGCCAAAATACTTCCCTCCTGGATGTTTAGAGGAGAATACATGCACAGCAAAGTGTCAAATGAACTCCTTTGAAAGTTCTCTGATTTGCCTCAGTATCGGTGCTGAGGTATACCTGATGTGGGTGTGAGAGTAGTCAACACCGCAGCAGGACCGTGCTGCAGTGCTCCTCGGGGTTCAGAGGGAGGGCAGAAGAAGGCCAGCAGAGGAATTAAGGTTAAGGACTTCACTCCACAGAGGAGTCTGTTCTACTCTGTTCTGTGGTGTGCCAGGCTACCTTAGTCTCCGCAGGCCTCAGCTCCAACACGAAAGTCACAAATCTGTCTTCTACCCCGCTGACTCCAAGTCATTGTCCTTTCATTCAAATGGAGGAAGAGAGAGTGACAGGGCGCTTTTTCTGTCTGTCTGCATATCCTCCTTTTGCTCTGCACTCCTCTCCAGTCAGGGTCAGGATGGTAGAGTGCTGCTGTGTGCTGACAGAGAGGGTTCCATTTGAGTCAATCGTCACCTGTCAAGGTGAGGGCACCCATAAGCCACCACTCCATTCCACTCAGGGTCAGGATGGTAGAGTGCTGCTGTGTGCTGACAGGGAGGGTCAGGGGTCATTCACCTGAGAGGTGTACAGGACACATACACTTGTCTGTCTCTGTGAAGACAGAGAGCACTGTTACAGTACTGCTGTGACAGGGAGGGTCTATGTACCCATCTAGGTGAGGGCAGGGGTATCCACAATGCACTGCTCTCCTGACTCAGCCATTCTGACTCAACTGTCTAGTCTATCTGTGGGAGGCAGCAGGAAGCCAATTATGAAACATGGGCCACGGACAATTAGTGAAGGGAGATGGGACAGGCTTAATGTGCTCTCTGCTGCACCAGGCAATTAAAACAATTAAACAAAGGTAAACACACACAGAGGTTCTGGGACTGACGGGTTGTGTATGTCTGTGTGTGTGTATGTGTGTGTTTGTGTGAGGTGTGGGTTATCTTCCTGTAAGAGAAAACAACAGGCCGAGACTGATGGCCTTGCTCCAGTCATAATTAAGAGAGTAGTCTCTCTGGTGTGTGTGTGTGTGTGTGTGTGTGTGAGAGAGAGAGCGAGAGAGCGAGAGAGAGAGTGCGCATGCTTGTCTGTGTGTGTGTCTGTGAGTGTCTCTGTGTATTTGCCTTTGTTTGCGTGTGTGTGTGTGTGCGTGCGTGTGCCTGTCTCTGAGCGTGTGTGTGTGTGTCTCTGTGGGTGTGGGTGTGTGTGCGCGTACGTGCCTCTCTCTCTCTGTGTGTGTGTGTGTGTGTGTGTGTGTGTGTGTGTGTGTGTGTGTGTGTGTGTGTGTGTGCGTGCGTGCGTGTGCCTGTCTCTGAGTGTGTGTGTGTGTGTCTCTGTGGGTGTGGGTGTGTGTGCGCGTACGTGCCTCTCTCTCTGTGTGTGTGTGTGTGTGTGTGTGTGTGTGTGTGTGTGTGTGTGTGTGTGTGTGTGTGTGTGTGTGTGTGTGTGCGTGCGTGCGTGTGCCTGTCTCTGAGTGTGTGTGTGTGTGTCTCTGTGGGTGTGGGTGTGTGTGCGCGTACGTGCCTCTCTCTCTCTGTGTGTGTGTGTGTGTGTGTGTGTGTGAGCTGCCAGCTTGTGTTAGATGGTCCAGTCTCATACCGTTGCATACAGCTCCAAGGCTTGACAGTGAACACAATTAGGCCTATGTGATGTTCATTTACTTTTACTGTGCTTTTACCCACCTCTCAGTGGTCTGAAATCTGCAGACTTGGTGACTGCATGGCTGTTGTTGGGTAGTCTTAAAATGGAGAAAGAACTGGGAACTGAGATCATTTGTTGTGAAGATAATATAGGGTTTCTCCTTTTTGTTCACTCTATTTCAAGGCATCTTCTGCCATTATTCCATTACTGTTCTGTGGAAACGTGTTCCATTCACCTAACACTGTCATTGATTAATTGGCTAGGAATTTCTACAGTTTAAAAAAAATTATAATAATTGAAATCCAAGGTTAGGGTTAAGGCTAGGTTCATGTGTGTGTTGACTTACTGTTCTGCGATGATGTAGCCTTCCTCCACAGGGGAACACTTGACTCCAGCCACCTCCACGTTGTCCACCATCTCACTGAACGCCAGGCCCAGGTTCATGCCATGGATGGTCACCCTGGTACCCCCCTCTGGAGGGCCAGCTACTGGGGTCACCTGCAGAGGTCAAAGGGGAGAGAGGTCAGAGGTTAAAGGAGAAACATACGTCATACTTTACACCATGGCATTCCATAGTAACGTGGTATTCCCTGACAATCTAAAGGTTTTGACAATGACGATCATAATATGGTATTGTGTATCTCTAGGCTTTCTATCTCGTAAGAAGGATATTGCGAGAGACCCTCCTTACTGTATGTAGCTGGTCATAGGGGTTCTGAGCAGAAATTAAAAGCTTTTTCAACCTCCGACCCCAACCAACCGTTTAAGAAAACAGGCATGATGTCATCACACCAGAGCCCACCTGACAGAGGGGACTAATGGAACCGGCATCATTACTCCTAGAAGGATGATGTCATCGTTCACTTCGCATAACACAACACACAAACATAACCCTCACCTACCAGCACCATCTTCTAATATACTGTATATACTGTACACTGTATATATGTTATGTATTAATAAAGCCAATTCAAATAATTTGGCCAAACACAAAAACCTGCAGGGTGAATTAACATTCTGGATACCTGCCTAGTCCCCTGATCTGCTGCTGCTGTTGCCATGGGTGATCAATCTAACAAGAGACCATATTAGTGCTCAGTGCAGCCCACCTTGTAATAAAATACAATATGGCTGCCCAGCATGACCTTGGCTCTGGGTGGCATGCTGCCTTCTGTGCTGCACAGCCCCTCAGTGGCTAGGAGCTGGCTGCTGTCCAGAGGAGAGGAGTGTGTGTGTGTGTGTGTGTGTGTGTGAGGAGGAGGAGAGAAAAGGAGAGGGAAGAGAAGAAAGGAGCAGGAGGAGGACACACACACACACACACATACACACACACAATACCATCTCCATGTGTGAAGTCACAGCCTCTATGTAAACAATCAATATGCCATTACTGGGCACGCATGTGGAAGTAAAACCAACAAAAGTGTCCAGCATTATAATCCGGTGCCCGCTTTCTGGTCCGCATTCCCCCCTGCCACGTGAGAGTGGCGAGCGGTGGTTCTCTCTCTCTACCTTCCTGCGTCTGTGGGTGCCCACTTGTGCGTTGTACTAACCCAGTGGGACGTCTGCATTGTAATCTAGATTTTGTGGACATTAATTGCTCTGGATGTAACGTAAGTGTGTCACTGCACTGCCTGAGGGTCTGAATACATCAATGTTTTAGTGCTACTTGGGCATGCAGGGTACAGGGGGAAACACAGTGGAGAGAGGAGGAGGCCTGGCTAAATATATCCATGTCAGACCAAGGCTGGAACAATCCCAAACAACTTAGGGATAGTTACATAAGAAATGGGGGAGGTTTAATGCCCCAGAGAGAGGGGAGAGAGAGAGACAGCGAGAGAGAGAGATGAGTAGAATAACTGTTCTGTGTGCCACTCTGGAAGGTGTGGCAGCCATAGGGGAAGCACAGCATGATAGATGATGTAAGGGTCGGTGCAGTATCTCTAGTGAAAGCGTGTGAGACGCTCTCATAGCCAGAAGCTGCAGTATAACTCTTCTGATGACAGGCCCGGACATGGGATACAACTTGAATAACTTGAATCCATTCATGAAGCCCATATCACTGAGCTGCCATTGGCAGAAAGAGGCTTGAGTAATCAGATGAGTATAAATATCACTTTGTGTGGCACGACATCAAAGTTATCAAAGACTCCCCCTCAAAGACTTGGAGAGCAGAGACGCTCCGTGTCTGACCCTGGCTCTATCTCCGTGGCAGATGAACAATTGGACGACGCCCACAGAAGTCCCTAAGAACCAATTCCAAACCCGTGGTTACATGGTGACACGCTAATCAACTTCTAATGAACAAAGACAGACTGGGATCTGTCTCATCAGCAGGAATGCTGTGTGTGTGTGTCTCAGTGTGTGTTTGTGTGTGTGTGAGCGAGCGAGCGAGCAGCTTTCTACTTATGCTACATCCTCCTCTCCTCTCTCGTCTCCTCTCAGTCTAAGTGACACACTACTCCACTTCAGGCGCCCGCCGCCCGCCCGCCTGTTTGTCTTAACACTAAACACTGACTCTCTACTCTCTCAGCCCTAGCCAGGCAAGAGAGGATTGCTCATTGGGCATGCACGCACCTCCTGCTGCCGACAGACCCCGCCCCCCCCACCCCAGCACCACGCTCCCTGTGTAATCCTTTTAAGAGGAGCTCTGCTGCCCTCACGGCTTTGTCACACTGTGTCAATGGATGGTAATTTCAAGAAAACAGCCAGCCAGCTCACACATGCCCACTTCCTCTCCCCTAGATACCGCTCCCGTGATGTGAAGGGTGGGCCGGTGGGGGGGTACAAATGGCCATTTTCTAACACATGCCACTGGATTTGGGATTGGGAAGGATGAGAAAGGAGAAGAACAGGAAGGGGGGGGAGAAGTGTAGAGGGGGGTGAGAAGGAGAAGGGTACAGGGGGGTGAGAAGGAGAAGGGTACAGGGGGGTGAGAAGGAGAAGGGTACAGGGTGGTGAGAAGGAGAAGGGTACAGGGCGGTGAGAAGGAGAAGGGTACAGGGGTGAGAAGCAGAAGTGTAGATGGGGGTGAGAAGGAGAAGGGTACAGGGGGTGAGAAGGAGAAGGGTACAGGGGGGTGAGAAGGAGAAGGGTACAGGGAGTGAGAAGGAGAAGGGTACAGGGGGGTGAGAAGGAGAAGTGTAGAGGGGGTGAGAAGGAGAAGTGTAGAGGGGGTGAGAAGGAGAAGTGTAGAGGGGGGTGAGAAGGAGAAGGGTACAGGGGGGTGAGAAGGTAGAAGGGTACAGGGGGGTGAGAAGGAGAAGTGTAAATGGGGTGAGAAGGAGAAGGGTACAGGGGGGTGAGAAGGAGAAATGTAGAGGGGGGTGAGAAGGAGAAGTGTAAATGGGGTGAGAAGGAGAAGGGTACAGAGGGTGAGACGGAGAAGGGTACAGGGGGGTGAGAAGGAGAAGGGTACAGGGAGGTGAGAAGGAGAAGTGTAGAGGGGGGTGAGAAGGAGAAGTGTAAATGGGGTGAGAAGGAGAAGGGTACAGGGGGTGAGAAGGAGAAGGGTACAGGGGGTGAGAAGGAGAAGGGTACAGGGGGGTGAGAAGGAGAAGGGTACAGGGGGGTGAGAAGGAGAAATGTAGAGGGGGGTGAGAAGGAGAAGTGTAAATGGGGTGAGAAGGAGAAGGGTACAGAGGGTGAGACGGAGAAGGGTACAGGGGGGTGAGAAGGAGAAGGGTACAGGGAGGTGAGAAGGAGAAGGGTACAGGGGGGTGAGAAGGAGAAGTGTAGAGAGGGGTGAGAAGGAGAAGGGTACAGGGGGGTGAGAAGGAGAAGGGTACAGGGAGGTGAGAAGGAGAAGGGTACAGGGGGGTGAGAAGGAGAAGTGTAGAGAGGGGTGAGAAGGAGAAGGGTACAGGGGGGTGAGAAGGAGAAGTGTAGAGGGGGTGAGAAGGAGAAGGGTACAGGGGGGTGAGAAGGAGAAGTGTAGAGAGGGGTGAGAAGGAGAAGGGTACAGGGGGGTGAGAAGGAGAAGTGTAGAGAGGGGTGAGAAGGAGAAGGGTACAGGGGGGTGAGAAGGAGAAGTGTAGAGAGGGGTGAGAAGGAGAAGGGTACAGGGGGGTGAGAAGGAGAAGTGTAGAGAGGGGTGAGAAGGAGAAGGGTACAGGGGGGTGAGAAGGAGAAGGGTACAGGGGGTGAGAAGGAGAAGGGTACAGGGGGTGAGAAGGAGAAGGGTACAGGGGGGTGAGAAGGAGAAGGGTACAGGGGGGTGAGAAGGAGAAGGGTACAGGGGGTGAGAAGGAGAAGGGTACAGGGGGGTGAGAAGGAGAAGGGTACAAGGGGGTGAGAAGGAGAAGGGTACAGGGGGGTGAGAAGGAGAAGTGTAGAGAGGGGTGAGAAGAAGTGTAAATGGGGTGAGAAGGAGAAGGGTACAGGGGGGTGAGAAGGAGAAGGGTACAGGGGGGTGAGAAGGAGAAGTGTAGAGAGGGGTGAGAAGGAGAAGGGTACAGGGGGTGAGAAGGAGAAGTGTAGAGAGGGGTGAGAAGGAGAAGGGTACAGGGGGTGAGAAGGAGAAGGGTACAGGGGGTGAGAAGGAGAAGGGTACAGGGGGTGAGAAGGAGAAGGGTACAGGGGGGTGAGAAGGAGAAGTGTAGAGAGGGGTGAGAAGGAGAAGGGTACAGGGGGTGAGAAGGAGAAGGGTACAGGGTACAGGAGAAGGGTACAGGGGTACAGGGGGGTGAGAAGGAGAAGTGTAGAGAGGGGTGAGAAGGAGAAGGGTACAGGGGGGTGAGAAGGAGAAGTGTAGAGAGGGGTGAGAAGGAGAAGGGTACAGGGGGGTGAGAAGGAGAAGTGTAGAGAGGGGTGAGAAGGAGAAGGGTACAGGGGGGTGAGAAGGAGAAGTGTAGAGAGGGGTGAGAAGGAGAAGGGTACAGGGGGTGAGAAGGAGAAGGGTACAGGGGGTGAGAAGGAGAAGGGTACAGGGGGGTGAGAAGGAGAAGTGTAGAGAGGGGTGAGAAGGAGAAGGGTACAGGGGGGTGAGAAGGAGAAGTGTAGAGAGGGGTGAGAAGGAGAAGGGTACAGGGGGTGAGAAGGAGAAGGGTACAGGGGGTGAGAAGGAGAAGGGTACAGGGGGGTGAGAAGGAGAAGTGTAGAGAGGGGTGAGAAGAAGTGTAGAGGGGGGTGAGAAGGAGAAGTGTAGAGGGGGGTGAGAAGGAGAAGGGTACAGGGGGGTGAGAAGGAGAAGTGTAGAGAGGGGTGAGAAGGAGAAGTGTAGAGAGGGGTGAGAAGGAGAAGTGTAGAGAGGGGTGAGAAGAAGTGTAGAGGGAATGAGAATATGTTTTTTTGTATTGTTTTTGTAATTTTACTAGGATCCCAATTAGCTGTTGCAAAAGCCGCAGCTACTCTTCCTGAGGTCCACACAGAACATGAAACATGACTGTATACAGAACATTAATAGACAAGAACAGCTCAAGTATTGAACTACATACAATTTAAAATGGCACACATAGCCTACATATCAATACATTCACAGAAAATATCTAGGTTGAATAGGGGAGAGGCATTGTGCCACGAGGTGTTGCTTTATCTGTTGTTTGAAACCAGGTTTGCTGTTCAGTTCAGCGATCTGAGATGGAAGGGAGTTCCATGCAATAATGGTTCTATATAATACTGTACGCTTTCTTGAATTTGTTCTGGATTTGGGGACTATGAAAAGACCCCTGGTGGCATGTCTGGTGGTGTAAGTGTGTGTGTCAGAGCTGTGCGTAAGTTGACTATGCAAATCATTTAGAATGTTCAACACATTCATGTTTCTTATAAAAAAGAAGTGATGCAGTCAGTCTCTCCTCAACTCTTTGCCAAGAGAGACTGGCATGGATAGTATTTACAATACCATTCAAAAGTTTGGGGTCACTTAGACATGTCCTTGTTTTTGAAAGAAAATCATTTTTTTTTTGTCCATTAAAATAACATCAAATTGATCAGAAATACAACCTGCCTTCTAGGCAGAGAGTTCTTCTGTCCAGTGTCTGTGTTATTTTGTCCATCTTTTCTTTTTATTGGTCAGTCTGAGATATGGCTTTTTCTTGGCATCTCTGCCTAGAAGGCCAGCATCCCAGAGTCGCCTCTTCCCTGTTGACATTGAGACTGGTGTTTTGCCGGTACTATTTAATGAAGCTGCCAGTTGAGGACTTGTGAAGCGTCTGTTTCTCAAACTAGACACTTTAATGTACTTGTTCTCTTGCTCAGTTGTGCACCGGGGCCTCCCACTCCTCCTTCTATTATGGTTAGAGCCTGTTCTGTGAAGGGAGTTGTACACAGCGTTGTACCAGATCTTCATTTTCTTGGCAATTTCTCGCATGGAATAGCCTTCATTTCTCAGAACAAGAATACACTGACGAGTTTTGTTTCTGCCCATTTTGAGCCTGTAATCGAACTGACAAATGCTGATGCTCCAGATACTCAACTAGTCTAAAGGACAGTTTTCTTGCTTCTTTAATCAGGTCAACAGTTTTCAGCTGTGCTAACATAATTGCAAAATGGCTTTCTAATGATCAATTAGCCTTTTAAAATGATAAACTTAGATTAGCTAACACAACGTGCCATTGGAACACAGGAGTGATGGTTGCTGATAACGGGCCTCTGTACGCCTATGTAGACATTCCATAAAAAATATGCCTTTTCCAGCTACAATAGTCATTTACAGCATCAACAATGTCGACATTATACTTCTGATCAATTTTATGAGCATGAGCTCTATAAGCATGCTGAAAGTCTCTTGTAAATTTGTTTACAGAGAAATAGCATTGTATTTGATCAAAAACATTTTCCAACAGTTTGCTAAGAGCGGGCAGCAAGCTGATTGGTCGGCTGTTTGAACTAGTAAAGGCCGCTTTACCACTCTTGGGTAGCGGAATGACATTGGCTTCCCTCCCGGCCTGAGGACAAACCCCTTCGTCTATATGATAGATAGGAGTGACCATAGAGTCAGCTACCATCCTCAGTAGCCTTCCATCTAAGTTGTCAATGCCAGAATGTTTGTCATTGTTTATCGATAACAATAATTGTTTCCACCTGTGCCACACTAACGTTACAAAATTATTATTATAATATGCTTTTTACCCCCTTTTTCTCCCCAATTTCGTGGTATCCAATTGTTAGTAGCTGCTATCTTGTCTCATCGCTACAACTCCCGTACGGGCTCGGGAGAGAGAAAGGTTGAAAGTCATGCGTCCTCCGATACACAACCCAACCAAGCCGCGCTGCTTCTTAACACAGCGCGCATCCAACCCGGAAGCCAGCTGCACCAATGTGTCGGAGGAAACACAGTGCACCTGGCGACCTTGGTTAGCGTGCACTGCGCCCGGCCCGCCACAGGAGTCGCTGGTGCGCGATGAGACAAGGATATCCCTACCGGCCAAACCCTCCCTAACCCGGACGACGCTAGGCCAATTGTGCGTCGACCCACGGACCTCCCGGTCGCGGCCGGTTGCGACAGAGCCTGGGCGCGTACCCAGAGTCTCTGGTGGCACAGCTAACACTGCAGTGCCCTTGACCACTGCGCCACGTTACAAAATTCTAACTTACAATGCTTTTCTTTGATTTTTCGTTTTTTTTTATGCATGAATACGATGGCTCACTGTTTGATGTTGGCATTTCCTGCTTAAGCTTTCCCACTGGTTTTATGTCGAATAAGCCATCTGATTCGATTAAAGATGGAGTTGAATTTGTCTTTCTGCCCATAATTTTAAATACTCCAACATGTTTTTCCATCATTCTTCATGTCATTGATCTTGGCTTCATTATACAGTTTCTTCTTCTTTTTGTTGAGTTTAGTCACATGATTTCTCAATTTGCAGTAAGTCAGCCAGTCAGATGTGCAGCCAGACTTATTAGCCACTCTGTCACGGATTTCCCCGGTACTGCTGCTCATTCCGTGCACTGGTCAGACT
>NW_027260224.1:0-14272 GCF_045791955.1 Oncorhynchus clarkii lewisi
TAGATTTTTTTTCTAGATTTTTTTTCTAGATTTTTTTTCTAGATTTTTTTCTAGATTTTTTTCTAGATTTTTTTTCTAGATTTTTTTTCTAGATTTTTTTCTAGATTTTTTTCTAGATTTTTTTTCTAGATTTTTTTTCTAGATTTTTTTTCTAGATTTTTTTTCTAGATTTTTTTCTAGATTTTTTTTCTAGATTTTTTTTCTAGATTTTTTTCTAGATTTTTTTCTAGATTTTTTTTCTAGATTTTTTTCTAGATTTTTTTTCTAGATTTTTTTTCTAGATTTTTTTTCTAGATTTTTTTTCTAGATTTTTTTTCTAGATTTTTTTTTCTAGATTTTTTTCTAGATTTTTTTTCTAGATTTTTTTTCTAGATTTTTTTTCTAGATTTTTTTTCTAGATTTTTTTCTAGATTTTTTTTCTAGATTTTTTTTAGATTTTTTTCTAGATTTTTTTTCTAGATTTTTTTTCTAGATTTTTTTCTAGATTTTTTTTCTAGATTTTTTTTCTATAATTTTTTTCTAGATTTTTTTTCTAGATTTTTTTCTAGATTTTTTTCTAGATTTTTTTTCTAGATTTTTTTTCTAGAATTTTTTTCTAGATTTTTTTCTAGATTTTTTTCTAGATTTTTTTCTAGATTTTTTTCTAGATTTTTTTTCTAGATTTTTTTCTAGATTTTTTTTCTAGATTTTTTTTCTAGATATTTTTTTCTAGATTTTTTTTCTAGATTTTTTTTCTAGATTTTTTTTCTAGATTTTTTTTCTAGATTTTTTTTCTAGATTTTTTTCTAGATTTTTTTTCTAGAATTTTTTCTAGATTTTTTTTCTAGATTTTTTTCTAGATTTTTTTCTAGATTTTTTTCTAGATTTTTTTCTAGATTTTTTTTCTAGATTTTTTTCTAGATTTTTTTCTAGATTTTTTTTCTAGATTTTTTTCTAATTTTTTTCTAGATTTTTTTTCTAGATTTTTTTCTAGATTTTTTTTCTAGATTTTTTTCTAGATTTTTTTCTAGATTTTTTTTCTAGATTTTTTTCTAGATTTTTTTTCTAGATTTTTTTTCTAGAATTTTTTCTAGATTTTTTTTCTAGATTTTTTTTCTTTTTTTCTAGATTTTTTTTCTAGATTTTTTTTCTAGATTTTTTTTCTAGATTTTTTTTCTAGATTTTTTTTCTATAATTTTTTTCTAGATTTTTTTCTAGATTTTTTTTCTATTTTTTTTCTAGATTTTTTTTCTAGATTTTTTTTCTAGATTTTTTTCTAGATTTTTTTCTAGATTTTTTTCTAGATTTTTTTCTAGATTTTTTTTCTAGATTTTTTTTCTAGATTTTTTTTCTAGATTTTTTTTCTAGATTTTTTTTCTAGATTTTTTTTCTAGATTTTTTTTCTAGAATTTTTTCTAGATTTTTTTTCTAGATTTTTTTTCTAGATTTTTTTTCTAGATTTTTTTTCTAGATTTTTTTTCTAGATTTTTTTTCTAGATTTTTTTCTAGATTTTTTTTCTAGATTTTTTTTCTAGATTTTTTTTCTAGATTTTTTTTCTAGATTTTTTTCTATAATTTTTTCTAGATTTTTTTTCTAGATTTTTTTTCTAGATTTTTTTTCTAGATTTTTTTTCTAGATTTTTTTTCTAGATTTTTTTTCTAGATTTTTTTCTAGATTTTTTCCTAGAATTTTTTTCTAGATTTTTTTTTTAGATTTTTTTTCTAGATTTTTTTTCTAGATTTTTTTTCTAGATTTTTCCGATTTTTCCCGATTTTTTCCGATTTTTTCCGAATTTTCCCCGATTTTTCCAATTTTTTCGATTTTTTCCGAATTTTCCCGAATTTTTCCATTTTTTCCCGATTTTTTTCCGATTTTTCCCGATTTTTTCCTATTTTTTCCCGATTTTTTCTGATTTTTTTCCCGAATTTTCCCCGAATTTTTCCGATTTTTTCCCGATTTTTTTCCCCGATTTTTTTCCCGATTTTTTCCCGAATTTTCCCCGAATTTTTCCCGATTTTTTCCCGATTTTTTTCTAGATTTTTCCCGTTTTCCTATTTTTTCCCGATTTTTTCCGATTTTTTTTCTAGATTTTTTTTTCCGATTTTTTTTCTAGATTTTCCCCGATTTTTCTAGATTTTTTTTCCGATTTTTTTTCTAGATTTTTTTTTCTAGATTTTTTTTCTAGATTTTTTTTCTAATTTTTTTTTTTCTAGATTTTTTCTAGATTTTTTTTCTAGATTTTTTTTTTCCGATTTTTTTTCTAGATTTTCCCGAATTTTTCCCGATTTTTTTCCCGAATTTTTTTCTAGATTTTTTTTCCCGATTTTTTCCCGATTTTTTTTCCCGATTTTTCTAGATTTTTTTCTAGATTTTTTTTCTAGATTTTTTTTCTAGAATTTTCCCGAATTTTTCTAGATTTTTTTCTAGATTTTTTTCTAGATTTTTTTTCTAGATTTTTTTCCCGATTTTTTCCCGATTTTTTTTCCCGATTTTTTCCGATTTTTTTTCTAGATTTTTTTCTAGATTTTTTTTCTAGATTTTTTTTCTCAGATTTTTCCCCGAATTTTCCCGATTTTTTCCCGATTTTTTTTCTAGATTTTTTTCCCGTTTTTTTTCCGATTTTTTCCGATTTTTTCCCCGAATTTTTCTAGATTTTTTTTCTAGATTTTTTTCCCGATTTCCCGATTTTTCTAGATTTTTTTCCGATTTTTTTTCCGATTTTTTTTCTAGATTTTTTTCTAGATTTTTTTTCTAGATTTTTTTTCTAGAATTGTCCCCGAATTTTTCTAGATTTTTTTTCTAGATTTTTTTTCTAGATTTTTTTTTTCTAGATTTTTTTTCTAGATTTTTTTCTAGATTTTTTTCGATTTTTTTTCTAGAATTTTCCTAGATTTTTTTCTAGATTTTTTTCTAGATTTTTTTCTAGATTTTTTTCTAGATTTTTTTTCTAGATTTCTTTTCTAGAATTTTTCCCCTTTTTTTCCCGATTTTTTTTCTAGATTTTTTTCTAGATTTTTTTTCTAGATTTTTTTCTAGATTTTTTTCTAGATTTTTTTTCTAGTTTTTTTTTCTAGATTTTTTTTCTAGATTTTTTTCTATTTTTTTCTAGATTTTTTTCTAGATTTTTTTTCTAGATTTTTCTAGATTTTTTTTTTCTAGATTTTTTTTCTAGATTTTTTTCTAGATTTTTTTTAATTTTTTTTTCTAGATTTTTTTCTAGATTTTTTTTTTCTAGATTTTTTTTCTAGATTTTTTCTAGATTTTTTTTCTAGATTTTTTTTCTAGATTTTTTTTAGATTTTTTTTCTAGATTTTTTTTCTAGATTTTTTTCTAGATTTTTTTCTAGATTTTTTTCTAGATTTTTTTCTAGATTTTTTCTAGATTTTTTTTCTAGATTTTTTTTCTAGATTTTTTTTCTAGATTTTTTTTCTAGATTTTTTCTAGATTTTTTTTCTAGATTTTTTTTCTAGATTTTTTTTCTAGATTTTTTTCTAGATTTTTTTTCTAGATTTTTTTCTAGATTTTTTTTCTAGATTTTTTTCTAGATTTTTTTTCTAGATTTTTTTCTAGATTTTTTTTCTAGATTTTTTTTCTAGATTTTTTTCTAGATTTTTTTTCTAGATTTTTTTTCTAGATTTTTTTCTAGATTTTTTTTCTAGATTTTTTTTCTAGATTTTTTTCTAGATTTTTTTCTAGATTTTTTTTCTAGATTTTTCCCTAGATTTTTTTTAGATTTTTTTTCTAGATTTTTTTTCTAGATTTTTTTTTCTTAGATTTTTTCTAGATTTTTTCTAGATTTTTTTCTAGATTTTTTTCCGATTTTTTTCCCGATTTTTTCCCCGATTTTTCCCGATTTTTTCAGATTTTTCCCGATTTTTTCCCGATTTTTCCCGATTTTTTAGATTTTTTCCCGAATTTTCCCGATTTTTCCCGATTTTTTCAGATTTTTCTCCCCGAATTTTCCCGATTTTTTCCCGATTTTTTCTAGATTTTTCCCGTTTTTTTCCGATTTTTTCCGATTTTTTTCTAATTTTCCCGATTTTTCCCGATTTTTTTCTAGATTTTTTCTAGATTTTTTTCTAGATTTTTTTCTAGATTTTTTTCTAGATTTTTCTAGATTTTTTTCTAGATTTTTTTTCGATTTTTTCCTAGAATTTTTTTTTTTTAGATTTTTTTTCTAGATTTTTTTCTAGATTTTTGAAGATTTTTTTCCGATTTTTTTCTAGATTTTTTTCTAGATTTTTTCTAGATTTTTTTCTAGATTTTTTCTAGATTTTTTTCCCGATTTTTTTTCTAGATTTTTTCTAGATTTTTTCCGATTTTTTAGATTTTTTTTCTAGATTTTTTCTAGATTTTTTTTTCTAGATTTTTTCTAGATTGTTTTTTCTAGATTTTTTCCCGATTTTTTTCCCGATTTTTTTCTAGATTTTTTCTAGATTTTTTCTAGATTTTTTTTTCTAGATTTTTTTCTAGATTTTCCCCGAATTTTCTAGATTTTTTCTAGATTTTCTTCTAGATTTTTCTAGATTTTTTTCTAGATTTTTTTTCCGATTTTTTTCTAGATTTTTTTCTAGATTTTTTTTCCCGATTTTCTATTTTTTCTGAGATTTTTTTCCCGATTTTTTTTCTATATTTTTTTTCTAGATTTTTTTTTTCCTAGATTTTTCTAGATTTTTTTCCCGAATTTTCCCGAATTTTTTTCTAGTATTTTTTCCGATTTTTTTCCCGATTTTTTTTCCGATTTTTTCCAGATTTTTTCGTATTTTTTTCCCGATTTTTTTTTTTAGATTTTCTAGATTTTCTTCTCGATTTTTTCCCGATTTTTTTTTTTTCAATATTTTTTTGAGATTGTTTTTTCCGATTTTTTTCCCGATTTTTTTCCCCGATTTTTTTTCTAGATTTTTTTTCTAGATTTTTTTTCTAGATTTTTTTCTAGATTTTTTCTAGATTTTTTCCCCGATTTTTCCTAGATTTTTTCTAGATTTCTTTCCCGATTTTTCCCGATTTTTTCTAGATTTTTCTAGATTTTTTCTAGATTTTTTTCTAGATTTTTTTTCTAGATTTTTTTTCTAGATTTTTTTCTAGATTTTTTTTCTAGATTTTTTTTCTAGATTTTTTCTAGATTTTTTTTCTAGATTTTTTCTAGATTTTTTTCTAGATTTTTTTCTAGATTTTTTTTCTAGATTTTTTTTCTATAATTTTTTTCTAGATTTTTTTTCTAGATTTTTTTTCTAGATTTTTTTCTAGATTTTTTTTCTAGATTTTTTTTTAGATTTTTTTTCTAGATTTTTTCTAGATTTTTTCTAGATTTTTTTTCTAGATTTTTTTTCTAGATTTTTTTTCTAGATTTTTTTTCTAGAATTTTTTCTAGATTTTTTTTTTAGATTTTTTTTCTAGAATTTTTTCTAGATTTTTTTTTTAGATTTTTTTTCTAGATTTTTTTTCTAGATTTTTTTTCTAGATTTTTTTCTAGATTTTTTTCTAGATTTTTTTTTCTAGATTTTTTTTCTAGATTTTTTTTCTAGATTTTTTTTCTAGATTTTTTTTCTAGATTTTTTTTCTAGATTTTTTTTCTAGATTTTTTTCTAGATTTTTTTTCTAGATTTTTTTTCTAGATTTTTTTTCTAGATTTTTTTCTAGATTTTTTTTTCTAGATTTTTTTTTCTAGATTTTTTTCTAGATTTTTTTTCTAGATTTTTTTCTAGATTTTTTTTCTAGATTTTTTTTCTAGATTTTTTTTAGATTTTTTTCTAGATTTTTTTCTAGATTTTTTTCTAGATTTTTTTCTAGATTTTTTTCTAGATTTTTTTCTAGATTTTTTTCTAGATTTTTTCTAGATTTTTTTCTAGATTTTTTTTCTAGATTTTTTCTAGATTTTTTTTCTAGATTTTTTTCTAGATTTTTTCTAGATTTTTTTTTCTAGATTTTTTTTCTAGATTTTTTTTCTAGATTTTTTTTCTAGATTTTTTTCTAGATTTTTTTCTAGATTTTTTTTCTAGATTTTTTTTCTAGAATTTTTTCTAGATTTTTTTTCTAGATTTTTTTTCTAGATTTTTTTCTAGATTTTTTTTCTAGATTTTTTTTCTAGATTTTTTTTCTAGATTTTTTTCTAGATTTTTTTTCTAGATTTTTTTTTCTAGATTTTTTTCTAGATTTTTTTTCTAGATTTTTTTCTAGATTTTTTCTAGATTTTTTTTCTAGATTTTTTCTAGAATTTTTTCTAGATTTTTTTTCTATAATTTTTTCTAGATTTTTTTTCTAGATTTTTTTCTAGATTTTTTTTCTAGAATTTTTTTCTAGATTTTTTTCTAGAATTTTTTCTAGAATTTTTTTCTAGATTTTTTTTCTAGATTTTTTTTCTAGATTTTTTTTCTAGATTTTTTTCTAGATTTTTTTTCTAGAATTTTTTCTAGATTTTTTTTAGATTTTTTTTCTAGATTTTTTTCTAGATTTTTTTCTAGTTTTTTTTTAGATTTTCTAGATTTTTTCTAGATTTTTTCTAGATTTTCTAGATTTTCTAGATTTTTTCTAGATTTTCTAGATTTTCTAGATTTTCTAGATTTTTCTAGATTTTTTTCTAGATTTTCTAGATTTTTTTCTAGATTTTTTTCTAGATTTTTTTTCTAGATTTTTTTTCTAGATTTTTTTTCTAGAATTTTTTCTAGATTTTTTTTCTATAATTTTTTCTAGATTTTTTTTCTAGATTTTTTTCTAGATTTTTTTTCTAGATTTTTTTTCTAGATTTTTTTTCTAGAATTTTTTTCTAGATTTTTTTCTAGAATTTTTTCTAGAATTTTTTTCTAGATTTTTTTTCTAGATTTTTTTTCTATAATTTTTTCTAGATTTTTTTTCTAGATTTTTTCTAGATTTTTTTTCTAGATTTTTTTCTAGATTTTTTTTCTAGATTTTTTCTAGATTTTTTTCTAGATTTTTTTTCTAGATTTTTTTCTAGATTTTTTCTAGATTTTTTTCTAGATTTTTTTCTAGAATTTTTTCAATTTTTTTCTAGATTTTTTTCTAGATTTTTTTTCTAGATTTTTTTCTAGAATTTTTTCTAGATTTTTTTTCTAGATTTTTTCTAGATTTTTTCTAGATTTTTTTCTAGATTTTTTTCTAGATAGATTTTTTCTAGATTTTTTTTTAGATTTTTTTTCTAGATTTTTTTCTAGATTTTTTTTCTAGATTTTTTTTTTAGATTTTTTTTCTAGATTTTTTTCTAGATTTTTTTCTAGATTTTTTTTCTAGATTTTTTTTCTAGAATTTTTTCTAGATTTTTTTTCTAGATTTTTTTCTAGATTTTTTTCTAGATTAGATTTTTTTCTAGATTTTTTTTCTAGATTTTTTTCTAGAATTTTTTCTAGAATTTTTTTCTAGATTTTTTTTCTAGATTTTTTTTCTATAATTTTTTCTAGATTTTTTTTCTAGATTTTTTTCTAGATTTTTTTTCTAGATTTTTTTTCTATAATTTTTTTCTAGATTTTTTTTCTAGATTTTTTTCTAGATTTTTTTCTAGATTTTTTTTCTAGATTTTTTTTTAGATTTTTTTTCTAGATTTTTTTCTAGATTTTTTTCTAGATTTTTTTTCTAGATTTTCTAGATTTTTTCTCTTTTTTTTCTAGATTTTTTTTCTAGAATTTTTTCTAGATTTTTTTTCTAGATTTTTTTTCTAGATTTTTTTCTAGATTTTTTTTCTAGATTTTTTTCTAGATTTTTTTTCTAGAATTTTTTCTAGATTTTTTTTTTAGATTTTTTTTCTAGAATTTTTTCTAGATTTTTTTTTTAGATTTTTTTTCTAGATTTTTTTTCTAGATTTTTTTTCTAGATTTTTTTTCTAGATTTTTTTTCTAGATTTTTTTCTAGATTTTTTTTCTAGAATTTTTTCTAGATTTTTTTTCTAGATTTTTTTTCTAGATTTTTTTTCTAGATTTTTTTTCTAGATTTTTTTTCTAGAATTTTTTCTAGATTTTTTTTCTATAATTTTTTCTAGATTTTTTTTCTAGATTTTTTTTCTAGATTTTTTTTCTAGATTTTTTTCTAGATTTTTTTTCTAGATTTTTTTCTAGATTTTTTTTCTAGATTTTTTTTCTAGATTTTTTTTCTAGATTTTTTTCTAGATTTTTTTTCTAGATTTTTTTTCTAGATTTTTTTTCTAGATTTTTTTTCTAGATTTTTTTCTAGATTTTTTTTTCTAGATTTTTTTTCTAGATTTTTTTCTAGATTTTTTTTCTAGATTTTTTTTCTAGATTTTTTTCTAGATTTTTTTTCTAGATTTTTTTTCTAGATTTTTTTCTAGATTTTTTTCTAGATTTTTTTCTAGATTTTTTTCTAGATTTTTTCTAGATTTTTTTTCTAGATTTTTTTCTAGATTTTTTTCTAGATTTTTTTTCTAGATTTTTTTTCTAGATTTTTTTCTAGATTTTTTTTCTAGATTTTTTTCTAGATTTTTTTTCTAGATTTTTTTCTAGAATTTTTTTCTAGATTTTTTTCTAGATTTTTTTTCTAGATTTTTTTCTAGATTTTTTTTCTAGATTTTTTTTCTAGATTTTTTTTTCTAGATTTTTTTCTAGATTTTTTTTCTAGATTTTTTTTCTAGATTTTTTTCTAGAATTTTTTCTAGATTTTTTTCTAGATTTTTTTTTCTAGATTTTTTTTCTAGAATTTTTTCTAGATTTTTTTTCTAGATTTTTTTCTAGATTTTTTTTTCTAGATTTTTTTTTCTAGATTTTTTTCTAGATTTTTTTTCTAGATTTTTTTTCTAGATTTTTTTTCTAGATTTTTTTCTAGATTTTTTTTTTAGATTTTTTTTTCTAGTTCTTTTTTTCTAGATTTTTTTCTAGATTTTTTTTCTAGATTTTTTCTAGAATTTTTTCTAGATTTTTTTTCTAGATTTTTTTTCTAGAATTTTTTCTAGATTTTTTTTCTAGATTTTTTTCTAGATTTTTTTTTCTAGATTTTTTCTAGATTTTTTTTCTAGATTTTTTTCTAGATTTTTTTTCTAGATTTTTCTAGATTTTTTTTCTAGATTTTTTTCTAGATTTTTTTTCTAGATTTTTTTTCTAGATTTTTTTTCTAGATTTTTTTTCTAGATTTTTTTTCTAGATTTTTTTTCTATATATTTTTTCTAGATTTTTTTTCTAGATTTTTTTTCTAGATTTTTTTTCTAGATTTTTTTTCTAGAATTTTTTTCTAGATTTTTTTCTAGATTTTTTTTCTAGATTTTTTTTCTAGATTTTTTTTCTAGATTTTTTTTCTAGATTTTTTTTCTAGATTTTTTTTCTAGATTTTTTTCTAGATTTTTTTTCTAGATTTTTTTTCTAGATTTTTTTCTAGATTTTTTTTCTAGATTTTTTTTCTAGATTTTTTTCTAGATTTTTTTTCTAGATTTTTTTCTAGATTTTTTTTCTAGATTTTTTTTCTAGATTTTTTTTTCTAGATTTTTTTCTAGATTTTTTTCTAGATGTTTTTTCTAGATTTTTTTTCTAGATTTATTTTCTAGATTTTTTTTCTAGATTTTTTTTTAGATTTTTTTCTAGATTTATTTTTAGATTTATTTTCTAGATTTTTTTTAGATTTTTTTTTAGATTTATTTTCTAGATTTTTTTCTAGATTTTTTTCTAGATTTTTTTCCTAGATTTTTTTTCCAATTTTTTCCCCATTTTTTCCTTTTTTCTAGATTTTTTTTCTAGATTTTTTTTTCTAGATTTTTTTCTAGATTTTTTTTCTAGATTTTTTTCTAGATTTTTTTTCTAGATTTTTTTTCTAGATTTTTTTTCTAGATTTTTTTTCTAGATTTTTTTCTAGATTTTTTTTTCTAGATTTTTTTCTAGATTTTTTTTCTAGATTTTTTTTCTAGATTTTTTTTTAGATTTTTTTTTCTAGATTTTTTTTCTAGATTTTTTTCTAGATTTTTTTTTCTAGATTTTTTTTCTAGATTTTTTTTCTAGATTTTTTTTCTAGATTTTTTTTCTAGATTTTTTTTCTAGATTTTTTTTCTAGATTTTTTTTCTAGATTTTTTTCTAGATTTTTTTTCTAGATTTTTTTTCTAGATTTTTTTTCTAGATTTTTTTTCTAGATTTTTTTTCTAGATTTTTTTCTAGATTTTTTTTGATTTTTTTCTAGATTTTTTTTCTAGATTTTTTTTCTAGATTTTTTTTCTAGATTTTTTTTCTAGATTTTTTTTCTAGATTTTTTTCCTAGATTTTTTTTCCCGATTTTTTCCGATTTTTTCCTAGATTTTTTTTCTAGATTTTTTTCTAGATTTTTTTCCCCGAATTTTCCCCGATTTTTTTCCCCGATTTTTTTCTAGATTTTTTTCTAGATTTTTTTTCTAGATTTTTTCCGATTTTTTTAGATTTTTTTCTAGATTTTTTTCTAGATTTTTTTTCTAGATTTTTTTATAGATTTTTTTCTAGATTTTTTTCTAGATTTTTTTCTAGATTTTTTTTCTAGATTTTTTTTCTAGATTTTTTTCTAGATTTTTTTTCTATATTTTTTTTCTAGATTTTTTTTCTAGATTTTTTTCTAGATTTTTTTTCTAGATTTTTTTTTCTAGATTTTTCCCCGAGATTTTTTTTCTAGATTTTTTTCGATTTTTTTCCTAGATTTTTTCCCCGATTTCTTTTCTAGATTTCTTTATATTTTTTTTCCGATTTTTTCCGATTTTTTCCGATTTTTTTCCCCGAATTTTTCCCCTTTTTTTCCGATTTTTTCCCGATTTTTTTCCCGATTTTTCCGATTTTTTTCGATTTTTTCCCGAATTTTCCCGAATTTTTCCCAATTTTTGCCGAATTTTCCCGAATTTTTCCCTATTTTTTCCCGATTTTTTTCCGATTTTTTTCCCGATTTTTCCGATTTTTTCCGATTTTTTCCGATTTTTTTCCGATTTTTTCCCGATTTTTCCCGATTTTTTCAGATTTTCCGAATTGTCCCAATTTTTCCGATTTTTTCCCGATTTTTTCCCGATTTTTCCGATTTTTTTAATTTTTTCTAGATTTTTTTTCTAGATTTTTTTTCTAGAATTTTTTTCTAGATTTTTTTTCTAGATTTTTTTTCTAGATTTTTTTTCTAGATTTTTTTTCTAGATTTTTTTTCTAGATTTTTTTTCTAGATTTTTTTTCTAGATTTTTTTCTAGATTTTTTTTTCTAGATTTTTTTTCTAGATTTTTTTGAGATTTTTTTCAGATTTTTTTTCTAGATTTTTTTCTAGATTTTTTTTAATATTTTTTTCTAGATTTTTTTTCTAGATTTTTTTCTAGATTTTTTCCAAATTTCCGATTTTTTCCGATTTTTTCCGATTTTTTTCCGATTTTTTCTAGATTTTTTTTCTATAATTTTTTTCTATAATTTTTTTCTAGATTTTTTTCTAGATTTTTTTCTAGATTTTTTTTCCGATATTTTTTTTCTAGATTTTTTTTCTAGATTTTTTTCTAGATTTTTTTTCTAGATTTTTTTTGGTAGATTTTTTTCTAGATTTTTTTCTAGATTTTTTTTCTAGATTTTTTTTCTAGATTTTTTTCTAGATTTTTTTTCTAGATTTTTTTCTAGATTTTTTTTCCCGATTTTTTCCCCGATTTTCTCCCGATTTTTCCCGATTTTTTTCCGATTTTTTTTCGATTTTTTCCCCCGAATTTTTCCCTTTTTTCCCGATTTTTTCCGATTTTTTTCCCGATTTTTCCCGATTTTTTTCCGATTTTTTCCGAATTTTCCCCGAATTTTTCCGATTTTTTCCCCGAATTTTCCCGAATTTTTCCTATTTTTTCCCGATTTTTTTCCCGATTTTTTCCCGATTTTTCCCGATTTTTTCCGATTTTTTCCCGATTTTTTTCCGATTTTTTCCCGATTTTTCCCGATTTTTTCAGATTTTTTCCCCGAATTGTCCCCGAATTTTCCCGATTTTTTCCCGATTTTTTTCCCGATTTTTCCCGATTTTTTCCGATTTTTTCCCGAATTTTCCGATTTTTCCGATTTTTTTTCGATTTTTTCCCGAATTTTCCCCGATTTTTTTCCCGATTTTCGAATTTTTTTTTTTTAGATTTTTTTCTAGATTTTTTTCTAGATTTTTTTTCTAGATTTTTTTCTAGATTTTTTTCTAGATTTTCCCCGAATTTTTCTAGATTTTTTTTCTAGATTTTTTTTCTAGATTTTTTTCTAGATTTTTTTTCTAGATTTTTTTTCTAGATTTTTTTTTTTTTCTAGATTTTTTTCTAGATTTTTTTTCTAGATTTTTTTTTTTTCTAGATTTTTTTTCTAGATTTTTTTTCTAGATTTTTTTTTCTAGATTTTTTTTCTAGATTTTTTTTCTAGAATTTTTTCTAGATTTTTTTTCTAGATTTTTTTTCTATAATTTTTTTCTAGATTTTTTTCTAGATTTTTTTCTAGATTTTTTTTCTAGATTTTTTTTCTAGATTTTTTTTCTAGATTTTTTTCTAGATTTTTTTTCTAGATTTTTTTTCTAGATTTTTTTTCTAGATTTTTTTTCTAGATTTTTTTCTAGATTTTTTTTCTAGATTTTTTTTCTAGATTTTTTTTCTAGATTTTTTTTCTAGAATTTTTTCTAGATTTTTTTTCTAGATTTTTTTCTAGATTTTTTTTCTAGATTTTTTTCTATAATTTTTTTCTAGATTTTTTTTTTCTAGATTTTTTTTCTAGATTTTTTTCTAGATTTTTTTTCTAGATTTTTTTTTAGATTTTTTTCTAGATTTTTTTCTAGATTTTTTTTCTAGATTTTTTTTCTAGATTTTTTTTCTAGATTTTTTTCTAGATTTTTTTTCTAGATTTTTTTTCTAGATTTTTTTTTAGATTTTTTTTCTAGATTTTTTTCTAGATTTTTTTTCTAGATTTTTTTCTAGATTTTTTTTCTAGATTTTTTTCTAGATTTTTTTCTAGATTTTTTTCTAGATTTTTTTCTAGATTTTTTTTCTAGATTTTTTTCTAGATTTTTTCTAGATTTTTTTTCTAGATTTTTTTTCTAGATTTTTTTTTCTAGATTTTTTTTTCTAGATTTTTTTTCTAGATTTTTTTTCTAGATTTTTTTTCTAGATTTTTTTTCTAGATTTTTTTCTAGATTTTTTTCTAGATTTTTTTCTAGATTTTTTCTAGAATTTTTTCTAGATTTTTTTTCTAGATTTTTTTTCTAGATTTTTTTCTAGATTTTTTTTCTAGATTTTTTTTCTAGATTTTTTTTCTAGATTTTTTTTCTAGATTTTTTTTCTAGATTTTTTTTCTAGATTTTTTTTCTAGATTTTTTCTAGATTTTTTTCTAGATTTTTTTTCTAGATTTTTTCTAGATTTTTTTTCTAGATTTTTTTTCTAGAATTTTTTCTAGATTTTTTTTCTATAATTTTTTCTAGATTTTTTTTCTATAATTTTTTTCTAGATTTTTTTTCTAGATTTTTTTTCTAGATTTTTTTCTAGATTTTTTTTCTAGATTTTTTTTCTAGATTTTTTTTCTAGATTTTTTTTCTAGATTTTTTTCTAGATTTTTTTTTCTAGAATTTTTTCTAGATTTTTTTTCTAGATTTTTTTCTAGATTTTTTTCTAGATTTTTTTCTAGATTTTTCCTAGATTTTTTTTTAGATTTTTTTTAGATTTTTTTTTCTAGATTTTTTTCTAGATTTTTTTCTATAATTTTTTCTAGATTTTTTCTAGATTTTTTTCTAGATTTTTTTTCTAGATTTTTTTTCTAGATTTTTTTTATGATTTTTTGAACAATTTTTTCTAGATTTTTTTTTAGATTTTTTTTAGATTTTTTTCTAGATTTTTTTCTAGATTTTTTTCTAGAATTTTTTTCTAGATTTTTTTCTAGATTTTTTTCTAGATTTTTTTTCTAGATTTTTTTTCTAGATTTTTTTCTAGATTTTTTTTCTAGATTTTTTTTCTAGATTTTTTTCTAGATTTTTTTTCTAGATTTTTTTTCTAGATTTTTTTTCTAGATTTTTTTCTAGATTTTTTTTCTATAATTTTTTTCTAGATTTTTTTTCTAGATTTTTTTTCTAGATTTTTTTCTAGATTTTTTTTCTAGATTTTTTTTCTAGATTTTTTTTCTAGATTTTTTTTCTAGATTTTTTTTCTAGATTTTTTTCTAGATTTTTTTTCTAGATTTTTTTTCTATAATTTTTTTCTAGATTTTTTTCTAGATTTTTTTCTAGATTTTTTTTCTAGATTTTTTTTCTAGATTTTTTTCTAGATTTTTTTTCTAGATTTTTTTTCTAGATTTTTTTTCTAGATTTTTTTTCTAGAATTTTTTCTAGATTTTTTTTCTAGATTTTTTTTCTAGATTTTTTTTCTAGATT
>NW_027260225.1:0-7500 GCF_045791955.1 Oncorhynchus clarkii lewisi
TGCGAAAGTATTCGGCCCCCTTGAACTTTGCGACCTTTTGCCACATTTCAGGCTTCAAACATAAAGATATAAAACTGTATTTTTTTGTGAAGAATCAACAACAAGTGGGACACAATCATGAAGTGGAACGACATTTATTGGATATTTCAAACTTTTTTAACAAATCAAAAACTGAAAAATTGGGCGTGCAAAATTATTCAGCCCCCTTAAGTTAATACTTTGTAGCGCCACCTTTTGCTGCGATTACAGCTGTAAGTCGCTTGGGGTATGTCTCTATCAGTTTTGCACATCGAGAGACTGACATTTTTTCCCATTCCTCCTTGCAAAACAGCTCGAGCTCAGTGAGGTTGGATGGAGAGCATTTGTGAACAGCAGTTTTCAGTTCTTTCCACAGATTCTCGATTGGATTCAGGTCTGGACTTTGACTTGGCCATTCTAACACCTGGATATGTTTATTTTTGAACCATTCCATTGTAGATTTTGCTTTATGTTTTGGATCATTGTCTTGTTGGAAGACAAATCTCCGTCCCAGTCTCAGGTCTTTTGCAGACTCCATCAGGTTTTCTTCCAGAATGGTCCTGTATTTGGCTCCATCCATCTTCCCATCAACTTTAACCATCTTCCCTGTCCCTGCTGAAGAAAAGCAGGCCCAAACCATGATGCTGCCACCACCATGTTTGACAGTGGGGATGGTGTGTTCAGCTGTGTTGCTTTTACGCCAAACATAACGTTTTGCATTGTTGCCAAAAAGTTCAATTTTGTTTTCATCTGACCAGAGCACCTTCTTCCACATGTTTGGTGTGTCTCCCAGGTGGCTTGTGGCAAACTTTAAACAACACTTTTTATGGATATCTTTAAGAAATGGCTTTCTTCTTGCCACTCTTCCATAAAGGCCAGATTTGAGAAATATACGACTGATTGTTGTCCTATGGACAGAGTCTCCCACCTCAGCTGTAGATCTCTGCAGTTCATACAGAGTGATCATGGGCCTCTTGGCTGCATCTCTGATCAGTCTTCTCCTTGTATGAGCTGAAAGTTTAGAGGGACGGCCAGGTCTTGGTAGATTTGCAGTGGTCTGATACTCCTTCCATTTCAATATTATCGCTTGCACAGTGCTCCTTGGGATGTTTAAAGCTTGGGAAATCTTTTTGTATCCAAATCCGGCTTTAAACTTCTTCACAACAGTATCTCGGACCTGCCTGGTGTGTTCCTTGTTCTTCATGATGCTCTCTTTTAACGGACCTCTGAGACTATCACAGTGCAGGTGCATTTATACGGAGACTTGATTACACACAGGTGGATTGTATTTATCATCATTAGTCATTTAGGTCAACATTGGATCATTCAGAGATCCTCACTGAACTTCTGGAGAGAGTTTGCTGCACTGAAAGTAAAGGGGCTGAATAATTTTGCACGCCCAATTTTTCAGTTTTTGATTTGTTAAAAAAAGTTTGAAATATCCAATAAATGTCGTTCCACTTCATGATTGTGTCCCACTTGTTGTTGATTCTTCACAAAAAAATACAGTTTTATATCTTTATGTTTGAAGCCCGAAATGTGGCAAAAGGTCGCAAAGTTCAAGGGGGCCGAATACTTTCGCAAGGCACTGTATGTACACAGAGTCAATAATGCTTGCAATTATTATGAAGTCAGTCAATCTGTCAGGCTGTCAGTCAGTCTGCATCTTACATTGCAGCAGAGGACTGCAAGGTTGAGGAATGGTGTTGGACAGTCACCAACCAGGTTCTCAAAGGCATCCACATCTAGTCCAAAGTCCTGCACAGAGGATCATCATCATCATCATCTTTTAATGTAGCCGACTAGCTGTCAATCAGTTTGTCTGACTAGGTTAAAATAATATACATGTTGTAGTTCTCCATCATATCAACTAGATGGAGACATACACTGTGACAGAGTTATCCTCATTAAGGTGGAACTGACAGCATTTTAGCAACATGAAATCTCATTCAAATCTGTTCCTACAGTATAGTCCCCCCAGGAAAAATGGCATCTTTTTTTAGAAGATTTCTGACAAGCGAGCACTTAGACATTGTCATTTTCACATTGTCATACATTCTTAGAATATTTGGGAATTACATACTGAATACTAAGTAAAAATAAATATGAAATGGAAAAGCAGCCTTGTGTTTGGACAATTAATAGGCCCTAATTAAATCGGCCATTCCGATTAAATCGGTTGACCTCTAGTCGTTACAGTAGTGAAAACACTGTCAGTTCCACTTTAAACCTCACATGTAGCTGGAACTGCTGCCCTGTACTGCAGTGATTAAATATCCAAGTCTTCCACTGCAGTTACATGTGATAATGTGCAATAAGGACAGGGAGGGCACTTATTTTCAGGGTCAAAGTGGAAAAAAAGTGGTGTAGAAAGGGTTTGGATTAAGGGTTTGGATTAAGGGTTTACACGGTCAGTTTGTTGTGTGATAGTATGAAACCATTGATTTAGGGTTGTGCGATCAGGGAAAAAGGAAAAGCATTGGTTAACTGTGTGCCTGTCATAAACTGTGGGGTTGTGTGTGTGTGTGTGTGTGTGTGTGTGTGTACCTCAGTGCGAGGTAGGAAGTCCGGATCAGCCTCTATCCGGGCGATGATCTCACACAGGATGATTCCATAGGCAAACACATCCACCTAGGGGTCAGAGTCGGCCAATCACATCTAATCAACAACATCTCACTTGAAATATCCACAATAATACACCTTGGAAGAGTCTGGTCATTTGATAGAAGAAACATACATATTAGCAGGACCCACTAGACACAACCAGAAAAACACAGCAGGAACATGGAACAGTTGTCCTTCCAGATTGTTTTATAGCAGAGTACTGTTGCATTATATTACTGTGTTTGCTTCGTCTAATGATGCACCCGGACCAGTGAGATAACAGCCAGGAAACAGTTGACTACTGTCAAAGATTTGTATAACTTAACTGAGATAAACCACAGCCTGTCGTTTCCAATGGAAACAAATGAGCCATAGTGGGCAGAACAAGCAAGGAGGTGGGCAGAGCCAAGCAGAGATCCCATTGGCTCATTCTACCATGCATTTGTATATGTTCATTAGGTAACGCCTACTCTGTAGTGCACGTGTGCAATAACTCAATTCGCCTTTGCACTCCTTCTAAACAATACAACTCTGGCAAAGTGTAAAGTCTACAAAACTTTATCCACTCTTTTCGTAACAAATTGTAGTTGTGGGAACAGAAAAGTATTGAGATCAAATGTTTCATCGATGAGTAAATTAGCAGAATGTCGGCCAAAATCCATCTTCTCCCACTGCCGTTCTCTGGGCTTCCTGTCATCACCATATTTGTTAGTGAGTGGAAACACCAACCGGATGCTTCACATTTATACATCCGGTGAAATATCTGTCTCATTGTTCTATCTGTGCTTCTGTTAGTACCTTTTCATCATAGAGCTCTCCTCTCAGCACCTCCGGGGCCATCCAGTAGGGGGAGCCCACCACGGCCAGAGGCTGCTGATCAACCCCGTCACTGGAGGAGAGGAAAATAATACATTCATATAGAACACATTTATGCAAAAACAGAATAGAAGATATAATGCATTTAACTAACTCATCTAGACTGTAGGCTATATGTGCAGTCATGGTGGGAATATGGGGAGACAGTCATATAGTCCTCCTGTAATCTAGAGGAACGTTCTCATAGCACTAACCTGCAGTCTGGAATCTTCTCACAGCACTAACCTGTAGTCTGGAATCTTCTCACAGCACTAACCTGTAGTCTGGAATCTTCTCACAGCACTAACCTGCAGTCTAGAATATTCTCACAGCACTAACCTGTAGTCTGGAATCTTCTCACAGCACTAACCTGTAGTCTGGAATCTTCTCACAGCACTAACCTGTAGTCTGGAATCTTCTCACAGCACTAACCTGTAGTCTGGAATCTTCTCACAGCACTAACCTGTAGTCTGGAATCTTCTCACAGCACTAACCTGTAGTCTGGAATCTTCTCACAGCACTAACCTGTAGTCTGGAATCTTCTCACAGCACTAACCTGTAGTCTGGAATCTTCTCACAGCACTAACCTGTAGTCTGGAATCTTCTCACAGCACTAACCTGTAGTCTGGAATCTTCTCACAGCACTAACCTATAGTCTGGAATCTTCTCACAGCACTAACATGTAGTCTGGAATCTTCTCACAGCACTAACCTGTAGTCTGGAATCTTCTCACAGCACTAACCTGTAGTCTGGAATCTTCTCACAGCACTAACCTGTAGTCTGGAATCTTCTCACAGCACTAACCTGTAATCTGGAATCTTTTCACAGCACTAACCTGTAGTCTGGAATCTTCTCTGCCAGACCAAAGTCTCCCACTACTGCAGTGAACACACCATTCTCACAGCGTACCAGACAGTTCTATAAGAGAGAGAGGGGAGAGAGAGAGAAGAGAGAAAGAGAGAAGAAAGAGAGAGAGAGAGAGAGAGAAGAAAGAGAGAGAGAGAGAGAAGAGAGAGACAGAGAGAGCATATGAGTGTGTGTGAGATTAAATTAACAATTAATGCAAGATGAAGTGAAGGGAAGAGTTATTGTGTGTCTGTCTGGTCCCCTATATGCTCCTATCTCCTACCTTGGAGGTGAGGTCTCTGTGGAAGATGCCCTTGCTGTGGAGGTACTGCAGGCCACAGGCGATGTCCTGAGACAGACACATCCTCACCGACCACGACAGATACCTGTCACTGTCCAGCAGCTGCTCCAGGTTACCCCCGTTGATGTACTGTAGGTAACCATGACAACATCACACACAGTTAATGAGATTGAGTCCATTCCAGACACACAGATTCTGTGCATGCCTACACATATTACATGATCATTAACCCTACACTAAATTGATGTGGTTCCTGAGACGTTAAACATTTCCATAGGCATTGTAAGGATGTAATATTCTGTAGAGACCTTAGCCTGTTCTTTGCAGGCCTGTGTAAAATTTAATTTAAATGGAATGCAACCCTCATCTTCATTACTTTTTATGGCCCGTGTATACAGCCTATTCTGTTACCATGGACACTATTGTCTCTGGAAGATAAAATGCAAGGACTCCCTCCAGAGAGACAGAATCCGGATGAGTTTACCTCAGTTAGAGCATGGAGCTGGCCCTCCTGTACACACACTCCCAGGAACCTGAGCAGAGAGGGAGAGCATTCAAAACACACCGAAAACATCCAGAATACATCATCTACACAGCTAAAAACAACTATGTGATTTCAAACCTAGTTGACAAGAGGTATCAATGATTCCAATAATGTCTTACATTTGAAGAGAGTTTGTGTGTGTCTGTCCTCTGTTCTGATAATGGTTTTGCACCATTTTACAGGCTAGTTTTCTGCCCGTCCGTCTTTCCAGATGACATGTTGTTTTTAATTGACAGCAGTTGTGTCTTTTCCCTTGGGTGGTGCTGCTGAGAGTTGACGCAAGTTCTACCCACAGCAAAGGTAGGCTACTACCACAAAGATTATAAGAACCCCTTCCATCTGTGACAACAACACAGTGCTACTACTAAATGGTCTGAGCGAGGGTGACAGGGCAGCTGTGCAATGTGCACTGCACATAGCCAAGCGTGTACATTGTGCATGCAGTGTGTGTGTGTGTGTGTGTGTGTGTGTGTGTGTGTAGCTCTAGACATACCCAAGTATATTGGGGTGGCAGAGCCGGTTCATAAGCTGGACCTCCCTGAGCATGTTGGCCTTGTTGCTGGCCAGAGTGTTCATCTTTAGGGCCATCACCTGGCCTGTGATCCTGTGCTGCACCTGCAGGGGGAGACAGAGAGCAGCACTGCTTCAGACAACCATAGAGATTATTATTAAAATACAAATATTTAACCTTTATTTAACTAGATCAGTCAGTTAAGAATTGTATTTTATTTACAATGGCTCCTCTCTCTCAGATGGTGAGACAGAGGACTGGGTGGTATTCACTAGAGACAACCATAGAGATGAGGTGAGAGAGAGGACTGGGTGGTATTCACTAGAGACTACCATAGAGATGAGGTGAGAGAGAGGACTGGGTGGTATTCACTAGAGACAACCATAGATATGGGGTGAGAGAGGACTGGGTGGTATTCACTAGAGACAACCATAGAGATGGTGAGAGAGAGGACTGGGTGGTATTCACTAGAGACAACCATAGAGATGAGGTGAGAGAGAGGACTGGGTGGTATTCACTAGAGACAACCATAGAGATGAGGTGAGAGAGAGGACTGGGTGGTATTCACTAGAGACAACCATAGATATGGTGAGAGAGAGGACTGGGTGGTATTCACTAGAGACAACCATAGAGATGGTGAGAGAGAGGACTGGGTGGTATTCACTAGAGACAACCATAGTTTCACTAGAAACTAAATGGCAGAAAGTGGACCGAAACAGGGAGGGACTAACTTGAACCTGTCATTGTGAACAGTGACGAGTAGAAAAGTTGTGTACAACAGTAGTTATATAGGATGAGTCTTGACTAGAATACAGTATATAAAGGGAGTAAAACAGTATGGAAACATTACTAAAGTGACCAATGTAAAGTGACCAGTGCCGTTTGTAAGGTGCAGGGTAGAGTACCGGGTGGTAGCCGGCTAGTAACAGTGACTAAAGTTCAGGGCAGGGTACTGGGCAGAGACCGGCTAGTGGAGATGATTTAACAGTCTGATGGCCTCAGTCTCTTGGTCTTGGTCCCAGCTTTGAAGCACCTGTACTGTCTCCACCTTCTAGATGGAAGCGGGATGAACAGGATGTGGCTCAGGTCCTTGATGATGTTCATGGCCTTCCTGTGACACCGGTGCTGTAGGTGTCCTGGAGGGCAGGCAGTGTGTCTTCTTCACCACGCTGTCTATGTGAAGGGAATTTTTTTTATGTCTTTAAAAATAAATACAAATAATTGTAATTGTTTTTTACATTTTTCCTTTAATTTTTTAAAAATTTTGTGGTATCCAAATTGGTAGTTAGTCGTGTGCCATTGCTGCAACTCCCGTACGGACTCAGGGGAGGCGAAGGTCGAGAGCCGTGTGTCCTCTAAATCACAACCCAGCCACACTGCTTCTTGACACAACGCTTGCTTATCCTGGAGGCCAGCCGCACTGCTTCTTGACACAACGCTCGCTTAACCTGGAGGCCAGCCACACTGCTTCTTGACACAACGCTCGCTTAACCTGGAGGCCAGCCGCACTGGTTCTGGACACAACGCTCGCTTATCCTGGAGGCCAGCCGCACTGCTTCTTGACACAACGCTCGCTTAACCTGGAGGCCAGCCGCACTGGTTCTGGACACAACGCTCGCGTATCCTGGAGGCCAGCCGCACTGCTTCTTGACACAACGCTCGCTTATCCTGGAGGCCAGCCGCACTGCTTCTTGACACAACGCTCGCTTAACCTGGAGGCCAGCCGCACTGCTTCTTGACACAACGCTCGCTTATCCTGGAGGCCAGCCGCACTGCTTCTTGACACAACGCTCGCTTATCCTGGAGGCCAGCCGCACTGCT
>NW_027260225.1:12500-14258 GCF_045791955.1 Oncorhynchus clarkii lewisi
TGTATCAGTAATGTACTGCATCTTGGCCCAGTGAACACATTGATGTTGTGTATCAGTAATGTACTGCATCTTGGCCCAGTGAACACATTGATGTTGTGTATCAGTAATGAACTGTATCTTGGCCCAGTGAACACATTGATGTTGTGTATCAGTAATGTACTGTATCTTGGCACAGTGAACACATTGATGTTGTGTATCAGTAATGTACTGTATCTTGGCACAGTGAACACATTGATGTTGTGTATCAGTAATGTACTGTATCTTGGCCCAGTGAACACATTGATGTTGTGTATCAGTAATGTACTGCATCTTGGCCCAGTGAACACATTGATGTTGTGTATCAGTAATGTACTGTATCTTGGCCCAGTGAACACATTGATGTTGTGTATCAGTAATGTACTGTATCTTGGCCCAGTGAACACATTGATGTTGTGTATCAGTAATGTACTGCATCTTGGCCCAGTGAACACATTGATGTTGTGTATCAGTAATGTACTGCATCTTGGCCCAGTGAACACATTGATGTTGTGTATCAGTAATGTACTGTATCTTGGCCCAGTGAACACATTGATGTTGTGTATCAGTAATGTACTGTATCTTGTCCCAGTGATCACATTGATGTTGTGTATCAGTAATGTACTGTATCTTGGCCCAGTGAACACATTGATGTTGTGTATCAGTAATGTACTGCATCTTGGCCCAGTGAACACATTGATGTTGTGTATCAGTAATGTACTGCATCTTGGCCCAGTGAACACATTGATGTTGTGTATCAGTAATGTACTGTATCTTGGCCCAGTGAACACATTGATGTTGTGTATCAGTAATGTACTGTATCTTGGCCCAGTGAACACATTGATGTTGTGTATCAGTAATGTACTGCATCTTGGCCCAGTGATCACATTGATGTTGTGTATCAGTAATGTACTGCATCTTGGCCCAGTGAACACATTGATGTTGTGTATCAGTAATGTACTGTATCTTGGCCCAGTGAACACATTGATGTTGTGTATCAGTAATGTACTGTATCTTGGCCCAGTGAACACATTGATGTTGTGTATCAGTAATGTACTGTATCTTGGCCCAGTGATCGCATTGATGTTGTGTATCAGTAATGTACTGCATCTTGGCCCAGTGAACACATTGATGTTGTGTATCAGTAATGTACTGCATCTTGGCCCAGTGAACACATTGATGTTGTGTATCAGTAATGTACTGCATCTTGGCCCAGTGAACACATTGATGTTGTGTATCAGTAATGTACTGCATCTTGGCCCAGTGAACACATTGATGTTGTGTATCAGTAATGTACTGTATCTTGGCCCAGTGAACACATTGATGTTGTGTATCAGTAATGTACTGTATCTTGGCCCAGTGAACACATTGATGTTGTGAATCAGTAATGTACTGTATCTTGGCCCAGTGAACACATTGATGTTGTGTATCAGTAACGTACTGTATCTTGTCCCAGTGAACACATTGACTGTCATGTTAATAGTCTGTGGTAACGACATGGGCATTTATACAGCAGTCACGGACCTTGAGGTTTTAAAACAAACACACACAAGTCCCCACACACTGATGTGCTCACCATCACACCTTCAGTTCACAGTGAAGTTGCTATAGTTTAAATTGAAGATGCACACACTGTAAACACACACACAGAAACACACAGAGGCTGTGAGAGCCTGAGAGGTAATCAGCTTAGTGTGAGCAGTGAGCGCGACCTGTTCTCCTGTAATCACACAGTCCTCTCCT
>NW_027260226.1:0-14253 GCF_045791955.1 Oncorhynchus clarkii lewisi
TTCCAAGGGAACATCATGATGTCGGAGTAAGATCCTTCACATACAAAGACCCAACTGACTGGAATCATTTACCTATAGAAATCAGGGCATTACAATCACACAGTGAATTTAAGAAAGCTCTTTTTTCAAATGTTCAGAACAAACTGTTTTGTGTTTTTAACTAATAGAACCATCACCGTGTGAAGATATTTGTAAATATGTATCAGTGGAGGCTGGTGAGAGGAACGACAGGAGGACAGGCTCACTGTAATGGCTGGAATGGAATAAATTGAACAGTATCAAACACATCAGACATATGGAAACCACACGTTTGACTCCGTTCCATTGATTCCATTCCAGCCATTACAATGAGCCTGTCCTCCTATAGCTCCTCCCACCAGCCTCCACTGATATGTATGTATACATATTATAACTATTTAGTTGTATTAGTAGTTAAAACATTAGTTGTTAATAGTTGTAAGCCTATTAGTAGTTGTACAACAACTTTTTCATGCTGGTAATGTCATTTTTATTATTATTATAATAAGAATAATTCTTATTTAATTGTTATTATTATTAGACAGTAGTTGCCATATTAATCTTGTTACTAAGTATATATATATATAATCATTTTTTTAGACACTCTTGAAAACTAAATGGTTCATCTCAAGAGATTTCATGCTCCAAAATGTCAAGTAAATATCTAAATACTGGGAAACACAGCAGGCGGCAATTAGCATTGGAGAGGTTGATTGGAGGGGGATTCCACTACTCGGAGTAGAGGGTGGAACTGCCTAATTAGCATTGGAGAGGTTGATTGGAGGGGGATTCCACTACTCGGAGTAGAGGGTGGAACTGCCTAATTAGCATTGGAGAGGTTGATTGGAGGGGGATTCCACTACTCGGAGTAGAGGGTGGAACTGCCTAATTAGCATTGGAGAGGTTGATTGGAGGGGGATTCCACTACTCGGAGTAGAGGGTGGAACTGCCTAATTAGCATTAGAGAGGTTGATTGGAGGGGGATTCCACTACTCGGAGTAGAGGGTGGAACTGCCTAATTAGCATTGGAGAGGTTGATTGGAGGGGGATTCCACTACTTCGGAGTAGAGGGTGGAACTGCCTAATTAGCAGAACGAGAAGCAGGGATGCTTTTCTAATCAATGTAATCAGATGCAACAGCAGAGAACGTGAGTCTATATGTTAAAGTGCCTCAATATAGTTTAAACCAGTGGTGTATAACACTGGTCCTTAAAGGTGACAGTGTTTGCTGGTTTCTGGGCTCACCTTATCATCAGAGACTGAGTAGCACCTGAGAAACCAAGTGTGTGGTCTCTCGTCAATCAAGAAATTACGTTTAACAATCAATAGATAAGGAGAACCAGGACAATTGTGATAGGTTAAGAGGTACATGCTCCTTGTGTGAACTCACAGTCTAAATATTTGATAAGGAGTGTCATTAACATAGTTTAGGTTATAAGGCAGTTAAGACTGCCATATATACATTTTCATTGCCAAACTGTATACCATTGGCCTCCTGTTTATATCTACGGGGTATCCATTTCACAATGCAGTGGACTTGAGGTTGGCTGAGCCGGAGAGCACTAGCGTTAGGTAAGACTGTTGTTTAATGCATTACGTGTAGTAACATGCTGAATATAGTATTACCCTGCTGAGATATGATATCCCCCTAGATAAGGAGTAGTGGGTGGTGGACAAATGAATTACAAATAAGGACTGTACCCATTCATTTTGTGATGATACGGAGTGCATAATGCATAGCATGCATACCCACGTTTCCCCAATATCGGAAAAAACAGGGACGAAGGAAAACAAATGGAGGAGGGGACGGAGAGTTAGCCTAGTCGGTAGGACTACGAGAGTTAACCTCGTCGGTAGGACTACAAGAGTTAGCCTCGTCAGAAGGACTACAAGAGCTAGCCTCGTCAGTAGGACTACAAGAGCTAGCCTCGTCGGTAGGACTACAAGAGCTAGCCTCGTCGGTAGGACTACAAGAGTTAGCCTCGTCGGTAGGACTACAAGAGCTAGCCTCGTCAGAAGGACTACAAGAGCAAGCCTCATCAGTAGGACTACATGAGCTAGCCTCGTCGGTAGGACTACAAGAATTAGCCTCGTCGGTAGGACTACAAGAGCTAGCCTCGTCGGTAGGACTACAAGAGTTAGCCTCGTCGGTAGGACTACAAGAGCTAGCCTCGTCGGTAGGACTACAAGAGTTAGCCTCGTCGGTAGGACTACAAGAGCTAGCCTCGTCGGTAGGACTACAAGAGCAAGCCTCGTCGGTAGGACTACAAGAGCTAGCCTCGTCGGTAGGACTACATGAGTTAGCCTCGTCGGTAGGACTACAAGAATTAGCCTCGTCGGTAGGACTACAAGAGCTAGCCTCGTCGGTAGGACTACAAGAGCTAGCCTCGTCGGTAGGACTACAAGAGTTAGCCTCGTCGGTAGGACTACAAGAGCTAGCCTCGTCGGTAGGACTACAAGAGCTAGCCTCGTCGGTAAGACTACAAGCGCTAGCCTCATCGGTAAGACTAAAGAGCTAGCCTCATCGATAAGACTACAAGAGCTAGCCTCGTCGGTAAGACTGCAAACACTAGCCTCGTTGGTAAGACTACAAGCGCTAGCCTCGTCGGTAAGACTACAAGCGCTAGCCTCATCGGTAAGACTACAAGCGCTAGCCTCGTCGGTAAGACTACAAGAGCCAGCCTCGTCGGGTAAGACTGCAAGCACTAGCCTCGTTGGTAAGACTATAAGCGCTAGCCTCGTCGGTAAGACTACAAGCGCCAGCCTCTTCGGTAAGACTACAAGAGAGTAAGGGAATTATACAACATTATTCCCAGACAGACAGACAGACAGACAGACAGACAGACAGACAGACAGACAGACAGACAGGGGGAGGGGCAGGGGCAGCAGAACTATCCACTATACATGCCAGCTTCTCAAACAAGCACATACAGTACATGAGTGCTCAGACCCAACACATTTTACAGACAGAAATCTGGAAACGACTCCAAAGACGTTTAGAGAGAAAGAGGGACAACAAGAGACAGAAAGAGAGGGAGAGGTGAAGGATTGGAGGAAAACACTGAGACATAGTGATGGAAAGAAGAGAGAGAGAGAGAGAGAGAGAGAGAGAGAGAGAGAGAGAGAGAGAGAGAGGAGGAAGGGAGGGAGGGAGGGGTGGACACAGGAGAGAACAGTGAGGATGAACGGGCATTTGAGAGGAGACAGGAAGAGAAAGGAGAGAAATCCCACTTTCTCCCTATTTCCTGGTGAGGTGGCTGGAATCAAAGACGTCACACTTCCACGTTTACTAGCAGAAGATGTCACCGTGCCCTGGATACTTTAAGGTCCTTCAGAGTCCTTTATCACTGAAACCAGACTAGCTTTACTAAACAAGGTGGATCCCTTATGTGAAGGGGATTCCTTTATCACTGTAACCAGACTAGCATTACTAAACAAGGTGGATCCCTTATGTGAAGGGGATTCCTTTATCACTGTAACCAGACTAGCATTACTAAACAAGGTGGATCCCTTATGTGAAGGGGATTCCTTTATCACTGTAACCAGACTAGCATTACTAAACAAGGTGGATCCCTTATGTGAAGGGGATTCCTTTATCACTGTAACCAGACTAGCATTACTAAACAAGGTGGATCACTTATGTGAAGGGGATTCCTTTATCACTGTAACCAGACTAGCATTACTAAACAAGGTGGATCCCTTATGTGAAGGGGATTCCTTTATCACTGTAACCAGACTAGCATTACTAAACAAGGTGGATCCCTTATGTGAAGGGGATTCCTTTATCACTGTAACCAGACTAGCATTACTAAACAAGGTGGATCCCTTATGTGAAGGGGATTCCTTTATCACTGTAACCAGACTAGCATTACTAAACAAGGTGGATCCCTTATGTGAAGGGGATTCCTTTATCACTGTAACCAGACTAGCATTACTAAACAAGGTGGATCCCTTATGTGAAGGGGATTCCTTTATCACTGTAACCAGACTAGCATTACTAAACAAGGTGGATCCCTTATGTGAAGGGGATTCCTTTATCACTGTAACCAGACTAGCATTACTAAACAAGGTGGATCCCTTATGTGAAGGGGATTCCTTTATCACTGTAACCAGACTAGCATTACTAAACAAGGTGGATCACTTATGTGAAGGGGATTCCTTTATCACTGTAACCAGACTAGCATTACTAAACAAGGTGGATCACTTATGTGAAGGGGGTTCCTTTAACACTCCAGTGTGGCGCAGCGGTCTAAGGCATTGCATCTCAGTGTTCTTAACTGACTTGCCGAGTTAAATAAAGGTGAAGTAAAAAATAAAAACGCTGCCAAGTCATTATGAACTGATGCAGAACAGGTGGTATCTGGTGAGTAGAGCTGACTGTCCTATCCCGTCGTCGTACTGTGTGGAGCTAAGCCCTCCTAACTTGTTGGTTTTGTTGACTTCACTAGCCTGTGAGGTGGTCATATTAGGACAGCATCACACATAGTTGTGTGTCAGAGTCACAAAATACTACGGATGTGTGATTCGGTCCTAATATGGACACCATACACACCATGGACAAACTATGCCGTCCTAATATGGACACCATACACACCATGAAAGCATGATTCTGTCCTAATATGGGCAGCGTATTACCGCTGTGAGTCTCAGATCACCTCTCTAACTGATCCAGCTGAGGGTCTTTACTCTCCACTCTGCTGTCTTCCAGGGGACATACTCATAATGCCCACAGCACAGCAGAGAAACGCAGGCTGATCCATGCTAAGAGAAAAGAACAAGGGCCAAAACCAATAGAACTACAATTTAAAAGATTCAAGGCTACAGTCTAGTGGTGAATACTGCATAATCAACCTATCCTTTTACTTTCCATAAGGGAGAGACAGAGAGATTCACAACATGGTGTGGGCAAAGGTGGTTGAATTCACCCAAAGTAATGTTTCACCTGGACTGGGCACTTTCTCAGCCTCTTTATGTGTCTCATCCTCCCTGTGGTGAGCCATCATTCCAAGGTACGTCAGCAGGAGGGCTATCAGACAGCCTATAGGGAGGAGGTCAGAGTACTGGCCGTGTGCTGCCAGAACAACAACCTCTCCCTCAATGTGATCAAGACAAAGGAGATGATTGTGGACTATAGGAAAAGGAGGACCGAGCACACCCCCACTCTCATTGACGGGGCTGCAGTGGAGCAGGTTGAGAGCTTCAAGTTCCTTGGTGTCCACATCACCAGCAAACTATCACGGTCCACACACTAAGAAAGTCTTGAAGAGGGCACGACAAAGCCTATTCTCCCTCAGGAGACTGAAAAGATTTAGCATGGGTTCTCAGATCCTCAAAATGTTCTACAGCTGCTCCATCGAAAGCATCCTGACTGGTTGCATCACTGCATGGATGGCAACTGCTCAGTCTCTGACCGCATGGCACTACAGACGGTAGTACGTACAGCCCAGTACATCACTGGAGCCAAGCTCCCTGCCATCCAGGACCTCTATACCAGGCGGTGTCAGAGGAAGGCCCTAAAAATTGTCAAAGACTCCAGCCACCCTAGTCATAGACTGTTCTCTCTGTTACCGTACGGCAAGCGGTACCGGAGCACCAAGTCTAGGTCCAAGAGGCTTCTAAACAGCTTCTAGCCCAAAGCCATAAGACTCCTGAACAGCTAATCAAATGGCTACCCAGACTATTTACATTGCCCCCCCCCCTATTTTACGTTACTGCTGCTCTCTGTTATTATCTATGCATAGTCACTTTAATAACGCTACCTACATGTACATATTACGTCAATTACCTCGACTAACCGGTACCCCCTGTATTTTTCGGAGGTATTATTTTAAACTACATTGCTGGTTAAGGGCTTGTAAGTAAGCATTTCACTGTAAGGTCTCACCTGTTGTATTCGGCACATGTGACAAATACAATTTGATTTGATTATGACAGCAAAACTCTTTTAAATAAAGTGTATTGTAATTAAATAAAAGCTTTTCTTCCTTAGAATTGTGATCATATCATACAGACACACATTTGTTGATTGTGAGAACCTTATTTTGAGACCAAGTTACAGACCACTTCAAGGCTCTTGCTCGCCTCCCGCTAATCTCCTTTGAAAGAGCTTTCTGTGTTACACATGAGTCTCAGACTGCAGTCCATCTACCAACCAATACGATCTTATCTAAGCTTCTATGATGTAGGATAATGCATTGCCAACTGGTTATAAACAGACACCACCAAGACTTAATAGACGGGTTATAACCAGACACCACTGACTCCTGACTTTAAAGACTGGGTATAACCAGACACCTGACTTAATAGACTGGGTATAACCAGACACCTGACTTAATAGACTGTGTATAACCAGACACCTGACTTAATAGACTGGGTATAACCAGACACCTGACTTAATAGACTGTGTATAACCAGACACCTGACTTTATAGACTGGGTATAAACAGACACATGACTTAATAGACTGGGTATAACCAGACACCTGACTTAATAGACTGGGTATAACCAGACACCTGACTTAATAGACTGGGTATAACCAGACACCTGACTTAATAGACTGGGTATAACCAGACACCACTGACTCCTGACTTAATAGACTGGGTATAACCAGACACCTGACTTAATAGACTGGGTATAACCAGACACCACTGACTCCTGACTTAATAGACTGGGTATAACCAGACACCTGACTTTATAGACTGGGTATAACCAGACACCTGACTTAATAGACTGGGTATAACCAGACACCACTGACTCCTGACTTAATAGACTGGGTATAACCAAACACCACAGACACATGACTTAGTGGCCTTGGTATAACCAAACACCACAGACACATGACTTAATAGACTGGGTATAACCAGACACCACAGACACATTACTTAATAGACTGGGTATAACCAGACACCACAGACACATGACTTAATAGACTGGGTATAACCAGACACCACAGACACATTACTTAATAGACTGGGTATAACCAGACACCACAGACACATGACTTAATAGACTGGGTATAACCAGACACCACAGACACATGACTTAATAGACTGGGTATAACCAGACACCACAGAGAATGACTTAATAGACTGGGTATAACCAGACACCTGACTTAATAGACTGGGTATAGCCAGACACCTGACTTAATAGACTGGGTATAAAATCTATGGATTACTTTGGATTACTTTGATAAAGTTGTCTATAAATCTGTCTCTGAATGTGCTAGAGTAACAAAAACAAGACACACTGTAAGGATTGCAGACATGTGCTTTGCCAGTAGCTGTGACGTAAGGTTCAGCCAGGAGTTGATGGACAGTTGCAAGAGCGAATGCAACGGTAGGAGGGACAGCCCAGCTTCAAGTGGCATCAGATTTCACATTCTACGTGAAACAGGCAGAGATACACTCTTGTGTCTGTAAGAACCAGGGCTACTGCTCAATGTAAGCCATTTCAATCTACGGTGTCTACAGATCGACTTATAAGCGGAAATGTCGGTCGGAACCGGTACCAGAACCCTGCATGTCCCCTAAACAGGGGACTTTATGTCTATTAAATGAATATAGAATTCCATTCTTCTTTTTGATGCTTTATTGAGACAATACAGATACAGATGAGGAGGCTAGACTCAGGACCAAAGGCAGAGGCAGGGTTTGAACCCCGGTCTCTTGGATGAGATACATTTGATAGCTCCAGTTGTGTGACTACTAGGCTAACTATCTTTAATTCACCTTGGCTACAGAACATGCCACGTCATGGGCCATTCGTTGTGACTCACAGTTCAAACTGCTCCATGAAACAACCTAGTATCCGAGGCGGCTACTCTGTAAACAGAAAAGTTCATTAACTGAAACACGAGCCATTTCTTCTCCCTGCACAAAAGGGCGTCCGACTTAATTTGTCTAAATATTAAACTCGAGTGCAAAAAATGATATTAAAAGAGTGGGATATTAAATTGGCTTTAGCTGTGGGTGGGTGTAACGGTAGGAAACTCTCTGCTATATTCTCCTCATTCCTGAACCCTCCACCTCCTCCCCCTCCCTCCTCCCGCTCTGTGGACCACTTTGTCTACCACTTCTTAAAGAAGGTCGACAACATCCGCTTTCCATTTACTCCGTCTATTGAGTCCACTGGTCCCACTCACACAGAACTACCCTTCGCCTTGACCTCTTTCTCCCCTCTATCTGCAGATGAAATCCTGTGACTAGTGATGTCCGGCCCCCTGACAACCTATCCACTCAACCCCTTTCCCTCTTCCCTTCTTCAGACTATCTCTGGAGGTCTTTGCCTATTCCTCACTTCCCTCATCAACTCATCCCTGACTACTGGCTGCGTCCCCTCTGACCACTGGCTGCGTCCCCTCTGACCACTGGCTGCGTCCCCTCTGACCACTGGCTGCGTCCCCTCTGACCACTGGCTGCGTCCCCTCTGACCACTGGCTGCGTCCCCTCTGACTACTGGCTGCGTCCCCCTCTGACCACTGGCTGCGTCCCCTCTGACCACTGGCTGCGTCCCCTCTGACTACTGGCTGCGTCCCCTCTGACCACTGGCTGCGTCCCCTCTGACCACTGGCTGCGTCCCCTCTGACCACTGGCTGCGTCCCCTCTGACTACTGGCTGCGTCCCCTCTGACCACTGGCTGCGTCCCCTCTGACCACTGGCTGCGTCCCCTCTGACCACTGGCTGCGTCCCCTCTGACTACTGGCTGCGTCCCCTCTGACTACTGGCTGGGTCCCCTCTGACCACTGGCTGAGTCCCCTCTGACCACTGGCTGCGTCCCCTCTGACTACTGGCTGCGTCCCCTCTGACCACTGGCTGCGTCCCCTCTGACTACTGGCTGCGTCCCCTCTGACTACTGGCTGCGTCCCCTCTGACCACTGGCTGCGTCCCCTCTGACTACTGGCTGCGTCCCCTCTGACTACTGGCTGCGTCCCCTCTGACCACTGGCTGCGTCCCCTCTGACCACTGGCTGCGTCCCCTCTGACCACTGGCTGCGTCCCCTCTGACCACTGGCTGCGTCCCCTCTGACCACTGGCTGCGTCCCCTCTGACCACTGGCTGCGTCCCCTCTGACCACTGGCTGCGTCCCCTCTGACCACTGGCTGCGTCCCCTCTGACCACTGGCTGCGTCCCCTCTGACTACTGGCTGCGTCCCCTCTGACTACTGGCTGCGTCCCCTCTGACTACTGGCTGCGTCCCCTCTGACTACTGGCTGCGTCCCCTCTGACCACTGGCTGCGTCCCCTCTGACCACTGGCTGCATCCCCTCTGACCACTGTGTCCCCTCCCCTCCTCAAGATACCAACACACAAACCCTCTACAGACCGGTAATCCCTTCTTTCTTTTCTTTCCAAACTCTGACCACCTCTCTCGCTATCACTCCCAGAATGACCTTCTTGACCCTAACCAGTCAGGCTTCAAGACTGGTCACTCAACCGAGACCGCTCTCCTCTGTGTCACGGATATTCTCCGCACTGCCAAAACTGACTCCCTCTCTGTTCTCATCCTCCTAGATCTATCTGCTGCCTTGGACAACCGTGAACCATCAGATCCCCCTCTCAACCCTCTCAGGGTCTCAGTGTCTCAGTGTCTGAGGCTCTGCACATTCTTGGACTGCATCATTCCTGGCGGGCCACTCCTACCAACTGACGTGGAGAGGATCTGTGTCTGCACCACATGCTCTCACTACTGGTGTCCCCCAGGGCTTGGTTCTAGGCCCTCTCCTTTGCTCTCTATTCACTCGGCTCCGTCATATCTTCACATGGTCTCTCCTATCATTGCTATGTGTATGACACTCAACTACCTTCCCCCTTCTGAGACCCAGGTGGCGACTCGCATCTCTGCTTGGATGTCAGGCCACCATCTCAAGCTCAACCTCGACAAGACAGAGATGCTCTTCCTCCCGAGGAAGGCCTGCCCACTCCAAGACCTCTCCATCACAGTTGACAACTCAATGGTGTCCCCCTCCCAGAGTGCAAATAACCTTGGCGTGACCCTGGACAACACCCTGATGTTCTCTGCAAACATCAAAGCAGTGACTGCAGATTCATGCTCTACAATATCTGCAGAGTATGACACTACCTCACACAGGAAGTGGTGCAGGTCCTAATCCAGGTACATGTCATCTCCTGTCTGGACTACTGCAACTCCCAGCTTGTGCCATCAAACCCCTGCAACTTACGCCGCAACCCACCTGGTGTTCAACATTTCCAAATTCTCCCATGTCTCCCCCCTCTTCCGCACACTGGCTTCCAGTCGAAGTTCACATCCACTACAAGACCATGGTGCTTGCCTACGGAGCAGCCAGGGGAACTGCCCCTCCCTACTTTCAAGCTAGGCTTAAACCCTACACCCCAAACCGAGCACTCTGTTCTGCCAGCTCCGGTCCAGTCCAAGCTTTTCTCTGTCCTGGCATCCCAACGGTGGAACCCCCTTCCCCCTGACGCTAGGACAGCAGAGTCCCTGCCCATCATCCGAAGAAAAAAACTACTTGTCCTGATCTGTCCCACTACCCCCCCATAACAAAAATGAATATAATAAATATCACCCTTGCCTTTCGTGAACTAACACTCGCACTTGACCTTTAGCCTACTAGCGCTGATTTTTCTGATAGCTACTTTGTTAAGGAACATTTGACTTACTATGAGACTATGTGGTTGTCCCACCTAGCTACCTTAAGATGAATGCACTAAGTATAAGTCACTCTGCATAAGAGCATCTGCTAAACGACCAACATTTTAAATGTCAAAATGTGTGAAGCGAAGGTTGAACACAACCATTTATTTTAAAAGAAATGTCAGAGGATTCTTCTATTCTATGACATTATAATACATGTTCTGTGTATTCTGATACTATTCCGCCACTTAGCAAAGCTAAAGATTCTACATTACTACAATTTGCTTGGTTTCGTGAAAGCACAATCCGTGACACCCACTGCTGTTCAATGGTAATTTGTACAGCCATTGGTTTTGAAGAGTATAAACACCTTATGGGCTTAAGCTGCCTTAGGCTATAATAACCTCACATTTAAATCTCTTTTAATACTTTACAATATATTTATTTGTACACCTTTCATGAAAATATCTAGGACTGACAGTCTTTGCATCCATAGCTCAGTCAATGGATATGATAGTGGTATCATTCCCCAAGCACCATCCCTCAGCAAACCATGGAGAGGCCAGAGTTATCATTCCCCCAGACACATCCCTCAGCAAACCATGGAAAGGCCAGAGTTGTCATTCCCCCAGACACATCCCTCAGCAAACCATGGAAAGGCCAGAGTTGTCATTCCCCCAGCCCCATCCCTCAGCAAACCATGGAAAGGCCAGAGTTGTCATTCCCCCAGCCCCATCCCTCAGCAAACCATGGAGAGGCCAGAGTTATCATTCTCCCAGCCCCATCCCTCAGCAAACCATGGAGAGGCCAGAGTTGTCATTCCCCCAGCCCCATCCCTCAGCAAACCATGGAGAGGCCAGAGTTACCATTCCCCCAGCCCCATCCCTCAGCAAACCATGGAGAGGCCAGAGGTATCATTCCCCCAGCCCCATCCCTCAGCAAACCCTGGAGAGGCCAGAGTTGTCATTCCCCCAGCCCCATCCCTCAGCAAACCCTGGAGAGGCCAGAGTTATCATTCCCCCAGCCCCATCCCTCAGCAAACCCTGGAGAGGCCAGAGTTGTCATTCCCCTAGCCCCATCCCTCAACAAACCATGGAGAGGCCACAGTTATCATTCCCCCAGGCCCATCCCTCAGAAAACCATGGAAAGGCCAGAGTTATCATTCCCCCAGCCCCATCCCTCAGCAAACCATGGAAAGGCCAGAGTTATCATTCCCCCAGCCCCATCCCTCAGCAAACCATGGAAAGGCCAGAGTTATCATTCCCCCAGCCCCATCCCTCAGCAAACCATGGAATGGCCACAGTTATCATTCTCCCAGCCCCATCCCTCAGCAAACCATGGAGAGGCCAGAGTTATCATTCCCCCAGCCCCATCCCTCAACAAACCATGGAAAGGCCAGAGTTATCATTCCCCCAGGCCCATCCCTCAGCAAACCATGGAAAGGCCACAGTTATCATTCCCCCAGTCTCATCCCTCAGCAAACCATGGAGGCCACAGTTATCATTCCCCCAGCCCCATCCCTCAGCAAACCATGGAATGGCCACAGTTATCATTCCCCCAGTCTCATCCCTCAGCAAACCATGGAGGCCACAGTTTTGATTGAGATAGAACATAAGACCATGAGGAAATGTTTGAGAGATCAAGAGAAGAAGAGTGATGGACAGATGGAGAGAAGGACAGAACAATAAGCAGGCTAAGGGATAGAGAGAAGGAGGAAGTGATAGAGAGATAGAGAGAATGAGGAAGTGATAGAGAGATAGAGAGAAGCACAGAACAATAAGCAGGCTAGAGAGATAGAGAGACTGAGGAAGTAATAGAGAGATAGAGAGAAGGACAGAACAATAAGCAGGCTAGAGAGATAGAGAGAATGAGGACGTGATAGAGAGATAGAGAGAAGGAGAAAACAATAAGCAGGCTAGAGAGATAGAGAGAAGGAGGAAGTGATAGAGAGATAGAGAGAAGGACAGAACAATAAGCAGGCTAGGGAGATAGAGAGAAGGAGGACGGGAGAGAAATGGAAAGATGGTGTGACTGAGTGAGACAGGTGAGTTTAGAGTAGTCTGCACTGGGCCCCTGACCTGTGAGGTTGCGAAGGCCCAGCTGTCTGAGGCCGTAGAAGCCGTCGCGGCGGTAGTTGAGGAAGATGGCCAGGGCGTAGCGTCCCTCGTAAAGCTTGGTGCCCCGCACGATGCGAAGGTTCTCCAGGGGCAGGGAGTCAAACTGGTTCAGAGCTACCAGCACATAGCCTGTCACCTCTCGGATAGACTAGAGGAAGCAGGGAGAGAGAGAGCGAGAGAGAGAGAGAGAGAGAGAGAGAGAGAGAGAGAGAGAGAGGGAGAGAGAGATGCAGACAGAGAGAGAGAAACAGAAAGAGAGAAAGAGTGAAAGAGAGAGCGAGAGAGAGAGAAACAGAAAGAGAGAAAGAGAGTGAGAGATGCAGAGAGAGAAACAGAAAGAGAGAAAGAGAGAGAGAGAGAGAGACGGATGCAGACAGAGAGAGAGAGAGAAAAATAAAGAGAGAAACAGAAAGAGAGAAAGAGAGAGTGAGAGAGAGAGAGAGAGAGTGGCAAAGTTAGAGAAATTTACAAAGTCAGGCCACTATTTATTGAAGTACAACTTCAACAGACTACCTGATCTGTCCCCCCAACCTTCCTGTAGATCAACCTAGTCCGGATCTGTTCCCCCAAACTTCCTGTAGATCAACCTAGTCCGGATCTGTCCCCCCAACCTTCCTGTAGATCAACCTAGTCCTCATCTATCCCCCCAAAATTCCTGTAGATCAACCTAGTCTCATCTATCCCCCCAAACTTCCTGTAGATCAACCTAGTCCGGATCTGTCCCCCTAACCTTCCTGCAGATCAACCTAGTCCTTATCTGTCCCCGCAAACTTCCTGTAGATCAACCTAGTCCTGATCTGTTCCCCCAACCTTCCTGCAGATCAACCTAGTCCTGATCTGTCCCCCCAAACTTCCTGTAGATCAACCTAGTCCTTATCTGTCCCCCTAACCTTCCTGCAGATCAACCTAGTCCGGATCTGTCCCTCCAACCTTCCTGTAGATCAACCTAGTCCGGATCTGTTCCCCCAAACTTCCTGTAGATCAACCTAGTCTCATCTATCCCCCCAAACTTCCTGTAGATCAACCTAGTCCGGATCTGTCCCCCCAAACTTCCTGTCGATCAACCTAGTCCGGATCTGTCCCCCTAACCTTCCTGTCGATCAACCTAGTCCTCATCTATCCCCCAACCTTCCTGTAGATCAACCTAGTCCGGATCTGTCCCCCTAGCCTTCCTGTAGATCAACCTAGTCCGGATCTGTCCCCCCAACCTTCCTGTCGATCAACCTAGTCCGGATCTGTCCCCCTAACCTTCCTGTAGATCAACCTAGTCCGGATCTGTCCCCCTAACCTTCCTGTCGATCAACCCAGTCCTCATCTATCCCCCCAAACTTCCTGTAGATCAACCTAGTCCGGATCTGTCCCCCTAACCTTCCTGTAGATCAACCTAGTCCTCATCTATCCCCCCAACCTTCCTGTAGATCAACCTAGTCCGGATCTGTCCCCCCAAACTTCCTGTCGATCAACCTAGTCCGGATCTGTCCCCCTAACCTTCCTGTCGATCAACCTAGTCC
>NW_027260227.1:0-14220 GCF_045791955.1 Oncorhynchus clarkii lewisi
GATTTGGGTGGATCCCATCCTCCTTATAATGCTGTGAAAGGATCCAGGAACCTAAACGATTTGGGTGGATCCCATCCTCCTTATAATGCTGTGAAAGGATCCAGGAACCTAAATGATTTGGGTGGATCCCATCCTCCTTATAATGCTGTGAAAGGATCCAGGAACCTAAATTATTTGGGTGGATCCCATCCTCCTTATAATGCTGTGAAAGGATCCAGGAACCTAAATGATTTGGGTGGATCCCATCCTCCTTATAATGCTGTGAAAGGATCCAGGAACCTAAACGATTTGGGTGGATCCCATCCTCCTTATAATGCTGTGAAAGGATCCAGGAACCTAAACGATTTGGGTGGATCCCATCCTCCTTATAATGCTGTGAAAGGATCCAGGAACCTAAACGATTTGGGTGGATCCCATCCTCCTCATAAAACTAGCTTTGTTTCCAGAAGGTATCAAAAAGTACAATACATTTGAGACCAACAGAGCTGCAATAGTCTGGTAGCCAGTTACGGAGGACTCAAAGTCTGCTGAACCGTTCAATCCCACGATTTAGGGAGGTCAGAGGGACAGATATTACGTGGCGTTTGTTGGTGTCAAGCAGTGACCCAATCAGTTATTTTAAATTCCATCTTCAGCTGTTCTGAGCTGCCCTTCAATATGTAATTGAATCCCACATGAACGATGATAGACTACATTTCCCGATGCAAGTTTGAAATGTTTGGGAGCAGCATGGATAGCACAACGCTTTTGCTCTATGGACTGAGACATTTCTCACCATTGAACTGCCGAAAAATTCAAAAAATGAAACAATGAATGTGCAAGTATTTACAGGAGACAGTTGAGCCATTCTGGAGAGAGACTCACATATGGTAGCCTAGTGGTTAGAGTGTTGGGGCGGCAGGTAGCCTAGTGGTTAGTGTTGGGGAGGCAGGAAGCCTAGTGGTTAGAGTGTTGGGGAGGCAGGTAGCCTAGTGGTTAGAGTGTAGGGGAGGCAGGTAGCCTAGTGGTTAGAGTGTTGGGGAGGCAGGTAGCCTAGTGGTTAGAGTGTTGGGGAGGCAGGTAGTCTAGTGGTTAGAGTGTTGGGGCGGCAGGTAGCCTAGTGTTTAGAGTGTTGGGGAGGCAGGTAGCCTAGTGGTTAGAGTGTTGGGGAGGCAGGTAGCCTAGTGGTAAGAGTGTTGGGGAGGCAGGTAGCCTAGTGGTTAGAGTGTTGGGGAGGCAGGTAGCCTAGTGGTTAGAGTGTTGGGGAGGCAGGTAGCCTAGTGGTTAGAGTGTTGGGGAGGCAGGTAACCTAGTGGTTAGAGTGTTTGGGAGGCAGGTAGCCTAGTGGTTAGAGTGTTGGGGAGGCAGGTAGCCTAGTGGTTAGAGTGTTGGGGAGGCAGGTAGCCTAGTGGTTAGAGTGTTGGGGAGGCAGGTAGCCTAGTGGTTAGAGTGTTGGGGAGGCAGGTAGCCTAGTGGTTAGAGTGTTGGGGAGGCAGGTAGCCTAGTGGTTAGAGTGTTGGGGAGGCAGGTAACCTAGTGGTTAGAGTGTTTGGGAGGCAGGTAACCTAGTGGTTAGAGTGTTGGGGAGGCAGGTAGCCTAGTGGTTAGAGTGTTGGGGAGGCAGGTAGCCTAGTGGTTAGAGTGTTGGGGAGGCAGGTAGCCTAGTGGTTAGAGTGTTGGGGAGGCAGGTAACCTAGTGGTTAGAGTGTTGGGGAGGCAGGTAGCCTAGTGGTTAAAGTGTTGGGGAGGCAGGTAGCCTAGTGGTTAAAGTGTTGGGGAGGCAGGTAGTCTAGTGGTTAGAGTGTTGGGGAGGCAGGTAGCCTAGTGGTTAGAGTGTTGGGGAGGCAGGTAACCTAGTGGTTAGAGTGTTTGGGAGGCAGGTAGCCTAGTGGTTAGAGTGTTGGGGAGGCAGGTAGCCTAGTGGTTAGAGTGTTGGGGAGGCAGGTAGCCTAGTGGTTAGAGTGTTGGGGAGGCAGGTAGCCTAGTGGTTAGAGTGTTTGGGAGGCAGGTAACCTAGTGGTTAGAGTGTTGGGGAGGCAGGTAGCCTAGTGGTTAGAGTGTTGGGGAGGCAGGTAGCCTAGTGGTTAGAGTGTTGGGGAGGCAGGTAGCCTAGTGGTTAGAGTGTTGGGGAGGCAGGTAACCTAGTGGTTAGAGTGTTGGGGAGGCAGGTAGCCTAGTGGTTAAAGTGTTGGGGAGGCAGGTAGCCTAGTGGTTAAAGTGTTGGGGAGGCAGGTAGTCTAGTGGTTAGAGTGTTGGGGAGGCAGGTAGCCTAGTGGTTAGAGTGTTGGGGAGGCAGGTAACCTAGTGGTTAGAGTGTTTGGGAGGCAGGTAGCCTAGTGGTTAGAGTGTTGGGGAGGCAGGTAGCCTAGTGGTTAGAGTGTTGGGGAGGCAGGTAGCCTAGTGGTTAGAGTGTTGGGGAGGCAGGTAGCCTAGTGGTTAGAGTGTTGGGGAGGCAGGTAGCCTAGTGGTTAGAGTGTTGGGGAGGCAGGTAGCCTAGTGGTTAGAGTGTTGGGGAGGCAGGTAACCTAGTGGTTAGAGTGTTGGGGAGGCAGGTAACCTAGTGGTTAGAGTGTTGGGGAGGCAGGTAGCCTAGTGGTTAGAGTGTTGGGGAGGCAGGTAACCTAGTGGTTAGAGTGTTGGGGAGGCAGGTAGCCTAGTGGTTAGAGTGTTTGGGAGGCAGGTAGCCTAGTGGTTAGAGTGTTGGGGAGGCAGGTAGCCTAGTGGTTAGAGTGTTGGGGAGGCAGGTAGCCTAGTGGTTAGAGTGTTGGGGAGGCAGGTAACCTAGTGGTTAGAGTGTTGGGGAGGCAGGTAGCCTAGTGGTTAGAGTGTTGGGGAGGCAGGTAACCTAGCGGTTAGAGTGTTGGGGAGGCAGGTAGCCTAGTGGTTAGAGTGTTTGGGAGGCAGGTAGCCTAGTGGTAAGAGTGTTGGGGAGGCAGGTAGCCTAGTGGTTAGAGTGTTGGGGAGGCAGGTAGCCTAGTGGTTAGAGTGTTGGGGAGGCAGGTAACCTAGTGGTTAGAGTGTTGGGGAGGCAGGTAGCCTAGTGGTTAGAGTGTTGGGGAGGCAGGTAGCCTAGTGGTTAGAGTGTTGGGGAGGCAGGTAACCTAGTGGTTAGAGTGTTGGGGAGGCAGGTAACCTAGTGGTTAGAGTGTTGGGGAGGCAGGTAGTCTAGTGGTTAGAGTGTTGGGGAGGCAGGTAACCTAGTGGTTAGAGTGTTGGGGAGGCAGGTAACCTAGTGGTTAGAGTGTTGGGGAGGCAGGTAGCCTAGTGGTTAGAGTGTTGGGGAGGCAGGTAGCCTAGTGGTTAGAGTGTTGGGGAGGCAGGTAGCCTAGTGGTTAGAGTGTTGGGGAGGCAGGTAGCCTAGTGGTTAGAGTGTTGGGGAGGCAGGTAGCCTAGTGGTTAGAGTGTTGGGGAGGCAGGTAGCCTAGTGGTTAGAGTGTTGGGGAGGCAGGTAGCCTAGTGGTTAGAGTGTTGGGGAGGCAGGTAGCCTAGTGGTTAGAGTGTTGGGGAGGCAGGTAGTCTAGTGGTTAGAGTGTTGGGGAGGCAGGTAGTCTAGTGGTTAGAGTGTTGGGGAGGCAGGTAGTCTAGTGGTTAGAGTGTTGGGGAGGCAGGTAGCCTAGTGGTTAGAGCGTTGGGCCAGGAACCGAAAGGTTGTTGGATTGAATCCGCGAGCTGACAAGGTAAAAATCAGTCAACAAGGCAGTTAACCCACTGTAAATAAGAACTTGTTCTTAACTGACTTTTCTAGTTAAATGAATACATTTAACTTCTACATGTCTCAACACTTGAATTTATACTCTAGACACATTATCTTATACTTATATTCTAGATGCTTTTTTCCAGCTTCGATCTTAGTCCTGCATTGAAGCTTTGCCTGTTTGATGGTTCATGAAAGGTCGTAGCGGGATTTCTTACAAGCGGACGGATTAGAGTCCCGTTCCATGAATGCGACAGCTCTAGCCTTTAGCTCAGTGCCTATGTTGCCTGTAATCTTCTAGTTGGGATATCTACGTATGGTCACTGTGTGGACGACATTGCCAATGTCCTTATTAAAGTTGAATTTGTATTAAGCCATTTACAAAATCTAGCCTCAGATTCTCTCTTCATGTTTGACTTTTAAAATGTCAACTCTTACAAATCTGTTGATTCCTCCCTAACTCACCAAACAATATGCTAGTATTTTTAGAATGACCTTCTGTGGCCTGGAAGAGGGCATGCCGGCAGCCTCATATCAGCCGATGAGGCAGCTGACAAATGTGGCGTCGTGTGTGCCTAAGGTTTGATTAATCTCCCCAACGATGGAAGGGCTAATGGGCAGGGCATTTAAGCGAGGACACGGCTGCTCCATGATCTTCCTCCAGGACACAGGCAGCACAGCACAGACTAATGGGTCCTACTGCAATCAGATTACTCCTCTCTCCCTCTGACACCCAGCACCAGACACACAGCACCAGAGTTACAACAGTCTCAGATTACTCCTCTCTCCCTCAGACACCCAGGACCAGAGTTACAACAGTCTCAGATTACTCCTCTCTCCCTCAGACACCCAGCACCAGAGTTACAACAGTCTCAGATCACTCCTCTCTCCCTCAGACACCCAGGACCAGAGTTACAACAGTCTCAGATTACTCCTCTCTCCCTCAGACACCCAGCACCAGAGTTACAACAGTCTCAGATTACTCCTCTCTCCCTCAGACACCCAGCACCAGAGTTACAACAGTCTCAGATTACTCCTCTCTCCCTCTGACACCCAGCACCAGACACACAGCACCAGAGTTACAACAGTCTCAGATTACTCCTCTCTCCCTCAGACACCCAGGACCAGACACACAGCACCAGAGTTACAACAGTCTCAGATTACTCCTCTCTCCCTCAGACACCCAGCACCAGAGTTACAACAGTCTCAGATTACTCCTCTCTCCCTCAGACACCCAGCACCAGAGTTACAACAGTCTCAGATTACTCCTCTCTCCCTCAGACACCCAGGACCAGACACACAGCACCAGAGTTACAACAGTCTCAGATTACTCCTCTCTCCCTCAGACACCCAGGACCAGAGTTACAACAGTCTCAGATTACTCCTCTCTCCCTCAGACACCCAGCACCAGAGTTACAACAATCTCAGATTACTCCTCTCTCCCTCAGACACCCAGCACCAGAGTTACAACAGTCTCAGATTACTCCTCTCTCCCTCAGACACCCAGCACCAGAGTTACAACAGTCTCAGATTACTCCTCTCTCCCTCAGACACCCAGGACCAGAGTTACAACAGTCTCAGATTACTCCTCTCTCCCTCAGACACCCAGCACCAGAGTTACAACAGTCTCAGATTACTCCTCTCTCCCTCAGACACCCAGGACCAGAGTTACAACAGTCTCAGATTACTCCTCTCTCCCTCAGACACCCAGCACCAGAGTTACAACAATCTCAGATTACTCCTCTCTCCCTCAGACACCCAGCACCAGAGTTACAACAGTCTCAGATTACTCCTCTCTCCCTCAGACACCCAGCACCAGAGTTACAACAGTCTCAGATTACTCCTCTCTCCCTCAGACACCCAGGACCAGAGTTACAACAGTCTCAGATTACTCCTCTCTCCCTCAGACACCCAGCACCAGAGTTACAACAGTCTCAGATTACTCCTCTCTCCCTCAGACACCCAGCACCAGAGTTACAACAGTCTCAGATTACTCCTCTCTCCCTCAGACACCCAGCACCAGAGTTACAACAGTCTCAGATTACTCCTCTCTCCCTCAGACACCCAGCACCAGAGTTACAACAGTCTCAGATTACTCCTCTCTCCCTCAGACACCCAGCACCAGAGTTACAACAGTCTCAGATTAATCCTCTCTCCCTCTGACACCCAGCACCAGACCCAGCACCAGAGTTACAACAGTCTCAGATTACTCCTCTCTCCCTCAGACACACAGCACCAGAGTTACAACAGTCTCAGATTACTCCTCTCTCCCTCAGACACCCAGCACCAGAGTTACAACAGTCTCAGATTACTCCTCTCTCCCTCAGACACCCAGCACCAGAGTTACAACAGTCTCAGATTACTCCTCCTCAGTGTTGGTAATCTATATTTTCCTTTCATTTTATTTGGAACACTTTTTTCATGTTATTTTCCTTCCCATCTTATATTATTATTAATAGTTGTGGGAACTACCAAAAGACCGTCCCACTGGTCATTAATTCGGGCTGCTGGGTGGCGCAGCGGTCTAAGGCACAGCATCTCAATGCTACAGGTATCACTACAGACCCTGGTTCGATCCCTGGCTGTATCATGATTGGCCATGATCGGGAGTCACATTGGGTGGTGCACAATTGGCCCATATGTTTTCTGGGTTAGGTTAGGGTTTGTCTGGGGGTAGGCCAATAAAGACAATAAGAATTTGTTCTTAACTGACTTTCCTTGTTAAATAAATAAAAAAATGTCATTTAAGATTTACTATTTTGTTTAATTATTGCATGTTGAAATGTGATTTCTCAAATTCTGGATAAGCAATAAACTATATAGAGTAACTAAGTAAAAGTTTACCTTTCGAAGATTTCTCCTCCTACATATCCCTACCAGGTATTTAACTGTAGTCCCCTCTGGTCCTACCAGGTATTTAACTGTAGTCCCCTCTAGTCCTACCAGGTATTTAACTGTAGTGCCCTCTAGTCCTACCAGGTATTTAACTGTAATCCCCTCTAGTCCTACCAAATATTTAACTGTAGTCCTACCAGGTATTTAACTGTAGTCCCCTCTAGTCCTACCAGGTATTTAACTGTAATCCCCTCTAGTCCTACCAAATATTTAACTCTAGTCCTACCAGGTATTTAACTGTAGTGCCCTCTAGTCCTACCAGGTATTTAACTGTAGTCCTACCAGGTATTTAACTGTAGTCCCCTCTAGTCCTACCAGGTATTTAACTGTAGTCCCCTCTGGTCCTACCAGGTATTTAACTGTAGTCCTACCAGGTATTTAACTGTAGTCCCCTCTAGTCCTACCAGGTATTTGACTGTAGTCCCCTCTAGTCCTACCAGGTATTTAACTGTAGTCCCCTCTGGTCCTACCAGGTATTTAACTGTAGTCCTACCAGGTATTTAACTGTAGTCCCCTCTGGTCCTACCAGGTATTTAACTGTAGTCCCCACTAACCCTACCAGGTATTTAACTGTAGTCCTACCAGGTATTTAACTGTAGTCCCCTCTAGTCCTACCAGTTATTTAACTGTAGTCCCCTCTGGACCTGCCAGGTATTTAACTGTAGTCCTACCAGGTATTTAACTGTAGTCCCCTCTAACCCTACCAGGTATTTAACTGTAGTCCTACCAGGTATTTAACTGTAGTCCCATCTAGTCCTACCAGGTATTTAACTGTAGTCCCCTCTGGTCCTACCAGGTATTTAACTGTAGTCCCCTCTAGTCCTACCAGGTATTTAACTGTAGTGCCCTCTAGTCCTACCAGGTATTTAACTGTAATCCCCTCTAGTCCTACCAAATATTTAACTGTAGTCCTACCAGGTATTTAACTGTAGTCCCCTCTAGTCCTACCAGGTATTTTACTGTAATCCCCTCTAGTCCTACCAAATATTTAACTGTAGTCCTACCAGGTATTTAACTGTAGTGCCCTCTAGTCCTACCAGGTATTTAACTGTAGTCCTACCAGGTATTTAACTGTAGTCCCCTCTAGTCCTACCAGGTATTTAACTGTAGTCCCCTCTGGTCCTACCAGGTATTTAACTGTAGTCCTACCAGGTATTTAACTGTAGTCCCCTCTAGTCCTACCAGGTATTTAACTGTAGTCCCCTCTAGTCCTACCAGGTATTTAACTGTAGTCCCCTCTGGTCCTACCAGGTATTTAACTGTAGTCCCCTCTAGTCCTACCAGGTATTTAACTGTAGTCCCCTCTGGTCCTACCAGGTATTTAACTGTAGTCCTACCAGGTATTTAACTGTAGTCCCCTCTGGTCCTACCAGGTATTTAACTGTAGTCCCCGCTAACCCTACCAGGTATTTAACTGTAGTCCTACCAGGTATTTAACTGTAGTCCCCTCTAGTCCTACCAGGTATTTAACTGTAGTCCCCTCTAACCCTACCAGGTATTTAACTGTAGTCCTACCAGGTATTTAACTGTAGTCCCCTCTAGTCCTACCAGTTATTTAACTGTAGTCCCCTCTGGACCTGCCAGGTATTTAACTGTAGTCCTACCAGGTATTTAACTGTAGTCCCCTCTAACCCTACCAGGTATTTAACTGTAGTCCCCTCTAGTCCTACCAGGTATTTAACTGTAGTCCCATCTAGTCCTACCAGGTATTTAACTGTAGTCCCCTCTGGTCCTACCAGGTATTTAACTGTAGTCCTACCAGGTATTTAACTGTAGTCCCCTCTAGTCCTACCAGGTATTTAACTGTAGTCCCCTCTAGTCCTACCAGGTATTTAACTGTAGTCCCCTCTGGTCCTACCAGGTATTTAACTGTAGTCCTACCAGGTATTTAACTGTAGTCCCATCTGGTCCTACCAGGTATTTAACTGTAGTCCCCTCTAACCCTACCAGGTATTTAACTGTAGTCCTACCAGGTATTTAACTGTAGTCCCCTCTAGTCCTAACAGGTATTTAACTGTAGTCCCCTCTAACCCTACCAGGTATTTAACTGTAGTCCCCTCTGGTCCTACCAGGTATTTAACTGTAGTCCTACCAGGTATTTAACTGTAGTCCCCTCTAACCCTACCAGGTATTTAACTGTAGTCCTACCAGGTATTTAACTGTAGTCCCATCTAGTCCTACCAGGTATTTAACTGTAGTCCCCTCTAGTCCTACCAGGTATTTAACTGTAGTCCCCTCTGGTCCTACCAGGTATTTAACTGTAGTCCTACCAGGTATTTAACTGTAGTCCCCTCTGGTCCTACCAGGTATTTAACTGTAGTCCCCGCTAACCCTACCAGGTATTTAACTGTAGTCCTACCAGGTATTTAACTGTAGTCCCCTCTAGTCCTACCAGGTATTTAACTGTAGTCCCCTCTAACCCTACCAGGTATTTAACTGTAGTCCTACCAGGTATTTAACTGTAGTCCCCTCTAGTCCTACCAGTTATTTAACTGTAGTCCCCTCTGGACCTGCCAGGTATTTAACTGTAGTCCTACCAGGTATTTAACTGTAGTCCCCTCTAACCCTACCAGGTATTTAACTGTAGTCCCCTCTAGTCCTACCAGGTATTTAACTGTAGTCCCATCTAGTCCTACCAGGTATTTAACTGTAGTCCCCTCTGGTCCTACCAGGTATTTAACTGTAGTCCTACCAGGTATTTAACTGTAGTCCCCTCTAGTCCTACCAGGTATTTAACTGTAGTCCCCTCTAGTCCTACCAGGTATTTAACTGTAGTCCCCTCTGGTCCTACCAGGTATTTAACTGTAGTCCTACCAGGTATTTAACTGTAGTCCCATCTGGTCCTACCAGGTATTTAACTGTAGTCCCCTCTAACCCTACCAGGTATTTAACTGTAGTCCTACCAGGTATTTAACTGTAGTCCCCTCTAGTCCTAACAGGTATTTAACTGTAGTCCCCTCTAACCCTACCAGGTATTTAACTGTAGTCCCCTCTGGTCCTACCAGGTATTTAACTGTAGTCCCCTCTAGTCCTACCAGGTATTTAACTGTAGTCCCCTCTAACCCTACCAGGTATTTAACTGTAGTCCTACCAGGTATTTAACTGTAGTCCCCTCTAGTCCTACCAGTTATTTAACTGTAGTCCCCTCTGGACCTGCCAGGTATTTAACTGTAGTCCTACCAGGTATTTAACTGTAGTCCCCTCTAACCCTACCAGGTATTTAACTGTAGTCCCCTCTAGTCCTACCAGGTATTTAACTGTAGTCCCATCTAGTCCTACCAGGTATTTAACTGTAGTCCCCTCTGGTCCTACCAGGTATTTAACTGTAGTCCTACCAGGTATTTAACTGTAGTCCCCTCTAGTCCTACCAGGTATTTAACTGTAGTCCCCTCTAGTCCTACCAGGTATTTAACTGTAGTCCCCTCTGGTCCTACCAGGTATTTAACTGTAGTCCTACCAGGTATTTAACTGTAGTCCCATCTGGTCCTACCAGGTATTTAACTGTAGTCCCCTCTAACCCTACCAGGTATTTAACTGTAGTCCTACCAGGTATTTAACTGTAGTCCCCTCTAGTCCTAACAGGTATTTAACTGTAGTCCCCTCTAACCCTACCAGGTATTTAACTGTAGTCCCCTCTGGTCCTACCAGGTATTTAACTGTAGTCCTACCAGGTATTTAACTGTAGTCCCCTCTAACCCTACCAGGTATTTAACTGTAGTCCTACCAGGTATTTAACTGTAGTCCCATCTAGTCCTACCAGGTATTTAACTGTAGTCCCCTCTAGTCCTACCAGGTATTTAACTGTAGTCCCCTCTGGTCCTACCAGGTATTTAACTGTAGTCCTACCAGGTATTTAACTGTAGTCCCCTCTGGTCCTACCAGGTATTTAACTGTAGTCCCCACTAACCCTACCAGGTATTTAACTGTAGTCCTACCAGGTATTTAACTGTAGTCCCCTCTAGTCCTACCAGGTATTTAACTGTAGTCCCCTCTAACCCTACCAGGTATTTAACTGTAGTCCTACCAGGTATTTAACTGTAGTCCCCTCTAGTCCTACCAGTTATTTAACTGTAGTCCCCTCTGGACCTGCCAGGTATTTAACTGTAGTCCTACCAGGTATTTAACTGTAGTCCCCTCTAACCCTACCAGGTATTTAACTGTAGTCCTACCAGGTATTTAACTGTAGTCCCATCTAGTCCTACCAGGTATTTAACTGTAGTCCCCTCTGGTCCTACCAGGTATTTAACTGTAGTCCCCTCTAGTCCTACCAGGTATTTAACTGTAGTGCCCTCTAGTCCTACCAGGTATTTAACTGTAATCCCCTCTAGTCCTACCAAATATTTAACTGTAGTCCTACCAGGTATTTAACTGTAGTCCCCTCTAGTCCTACCAGGTATTTAACTGTAATCCCCTCTAGTCCTACCAAATATTTAACTGTAGTCCTACCAGGTATTTAACTGTAGTGCCCTCTAGTCCTACCAGGTATTTAACTGTAGTCCTACCAGGTATTTAACTGTAGTCCCCTCTAGTCCTACCAGGTATTTAACTGTAGTCCCCTCTGGTCCTACCAGGTATTTAACTGTAGTCCTACCAGGTATTTAACTGTAGTCCCCTCTAGTCCTACCAGGTATTTAACTGTAGTCCCCTCTAGTCCTACCAGGTATTTAACTGTAGTCCCCTCTGGTCCTACCAGGTATTTAACTGTAGTCCCCTCTAGTCCTACCAGGTATTTAACTGTAGTCCCCTCTGGTCCTACCAGGTATTTAACTGTAGTCCTACCAGGTATTTAACTGTAGTCCCCTCTGGTCCTACCAGGTATTTAACTGTAGTCCCCGCTAACCCTACCAGGTATTTAACTGTAGTCCTACCAGGTATTTAACTGTAGTCCCCTCTAGTCCTACCAGGTATTTAACTGTAGTCCCCTCTAACCCTACCAGGTATTTAACTGTAGTCCTACCAGGTATTTAACTGTAGTCCCCTCTAGTCCTACCAGTTATTTAACTGTAGTCCCCTCTGGACCTGCCAGGTATTTAACTGTAGTCCTACCAGGTATTTAACTGTAGTCCCCTCTAACCCTACCAGGTATTTAACTGTAGTCCCCTCTAGTCCTACCAGGTATTTAACTGTAGTCCCATCTAGTCCTACCAGGTATTTAACTGTAGTCCCCTCTGGTCCTACCAGGTATTTAACTGTAGTCCTACCAGGTATTTAACTGTAGTCCCCTCTAGTCCTACCAGGTATTTAACTGTAGTCCCCTCTAGTCCTACCAGGTATTTAACTGTAGTCCCCTCTGGTCCTACCAGGTATTTAACTGTAGTCCTACCAGGTATTTAACTGTAGTCCCATCTGGTCCTACCAGGTATTTAACTGTAGTCCCCTCTAACCCTACCAGGTATTTAACTGTAGTCCTACCAGGTATTTAACTGTAGTCCCCTCTAGTCCTAACAGGTATTTAACTGTAGTCCCCTCTAACCCTACCAGGTATTTAACTGTAGTCCCCTCTGGTCCTACCAGGTATTTAACTGTAGTCCTACCAGGTATTTAACTGTAGTCCCCTCTAACCCTACCAGGTATTTAACTGTAGTCCTACCAGGTATTTAACTGTAGTCCCATCTAGTCCTACCAGGTATTTAACTGTAGTCCCCTCTGGTCCTACCAGGTATTTAACTGTAGTCCCCTCTAGTCCTACCAGGTATTTAACTGTAGTCCCCTCTGGTCCTACCAGGTATTTAACTGTAGTCCTACCAGGTATTTAACTGTAGTCCCCTCTAACCCTACCAGGTATTTAACTGTAGTCCTACCAGGTATTTAACTGTAGTCCCATCTAGTCCTACCAGGTATTTAACTGTAGTCCCCTCTGGTCCTACCAGGTATTTAACTGTAGTCCCCTCTAGTCCTACCAGGTATTTAACTGTAGTGCCCTCTAGTCCTACCAGGTATTTAACTGTAATCCCCTCTAGTCCTACCAAATATTTAACTGTAGTCCTATCAGGTATTTAACTGTAGTCCCCTCTAGTCCTACCAGGTATTTAACTGTAATCCCCTCTAGTCCTACAAAATATTTAACTGTAGTCCTACCAGGTATTTAACTGTAGTGCCCTCTAGTCCTACCAGGTATTTAACTGTAGTCCTACCAGGTATTTAACTGTAGTCCCCTCTAGTCCTACCAGGTATTTAACTGTAGTCCCCTCTGGTCCTACCAGGTATTTAACTGTAGTCCTACCAGGTATTTAACTGTAGTCCCCTCTAGTCCTACCAGGTATTTAACTGTAGTCCCCTCTAGTCCTACCAGGTATTTAACTGTAGTCCCCTCTGGTCCTACCAGGTATTTAACTGTAGTCCCATCTAGTCCTACCAGGTATTTAACTGTAGTCCCCTCTGGTCCTACCAGGTATTTAACTGTTGTCCCCTCTAACCCTACCAGGTATTTAACTGTAGTCCTACCAGGTATTTAACTGTAGTCCTACCAGGTATTTTACTGTAGTCCCCTCTGGTCCTACCAGGTATTTAACTGTAGTCCCCTCTAACCCTACCAGGTATTTAACTGTAGTCCTACCAGGTATTTAACTGTAGTCCCCTCTAGTCCTACCAGGTATTTAACTGTAGTCCCCTCTAACCCTACCAGGTATTTAACTGTAGTCCTACCAGGTATTTAACTGTAGTCCCATCTAGTCCTACCAGGTATTTCACTGTAGTCCCCTCTAGTCCTACCAGGTATTTAACTGTAGTCCCCTCTAGTCCTACCAGGTATTTAACTGTAGTCCTACCAGGTATTTAACTGTAGTCCCCTCTGGTCCTACCAGGTATTTAACTGTAGTCCCCTCTAACCCTACCAGGTATTTAACTGTAGTCCCCTCTAACCCTACCAGGTATTTAACTGTAGTCCCCTCTAGTCCTACCAGGTATTTAACTGTAGTCCTACCAGGTATTTAACTGTAGTCCTACCAGGTATTTAACTGTAGTCCCCTCTGGTCCTACCAGGTATTTAACTGTAGTCCCCTCTAGTCCTACCAGGTATTTAACTGTAGTCCTACCAGGTATTTAACTGTAGTCCCCTCTAGTCCTACCAGGTATTTAACTGTAGTCCCCTCTAACCCTACCAGGTATTTAACTGTAGTCCCCTCTAGTCCTACCAGGTATTTAACTGTAGTCCCCTCTAGTCCTACCAGGTATTTAACTGTAGTCCTACCAGGTATTTAACTGTAGTCCCCTCTAGTCCTACCAGGTATTTAACTGTAGTCCCCTCTAGTCCTACCAGGTATTTAACTGTAGTCCTACCAGGTATTTAACTGTAGTCCCCTCTAGTCCTACCAGGTATTTAACTGTAGTCCCCTCTAGTCCTACCAGATATTTAACTGTAGTCCCCTCTAACCCTACCAGGTATTTAACTGTAGTCCCCTCTAACCCTACCAGGTATTTAACTGTAGTCCTACCAGATATTTAACTGTAGTCCCCTCAAGTCCTACCAGATATTTAACTGTAGTCCCCTCTAGTCCTACCAGGTATTTAACTGTAGTGCCCTCTAGTCCTACCAGGTATTTAACTGTAGTCCCCTCTAGTCCTACCAGGTATTTAACTGTAGTCCTACCAGGTATTTAACTGTAGTCCCCTCTAGTCCTACCAGGTATTTAACTGTAGTCCCCTCTAGTCCT
>NW_027260228.1:0-2500 GCF_045791955.1 Oncorhynchus clarkii lewisi
ATAAATCCCTGCTAGGAGGAAATACAGCATTGAAACATGTAATAAATCCCTGCTAGGAGGAAATACAGCATTGAAACATGTAATAAATCCCTGCTAGGAGGAAATACAGCATTGAAACATGTAATAAATCCCTGCTAGGAGGAAATACAGCATTGAAACATGTAATAAATCCCTGCTAGGAGGAAATACAGCATTGAAACATGTAATAAATCCCTGCTAGGAGGAAATACAGCATTGAAACATGTAATAAATCCCTGCTAGGAGGAAATACAGCATTGAAACATGTAATAAATCCCTGCTAGGAGGAAATACAGCATTGAAACATGTAATAAATCCCTGCTAGGAGGAAATACAGCATTGAAACATGTAATAAATCCCTGCTAGGAGGAAATACAGCATTGAAACATGTAATAAATCCCTGCTAGGAGGAAATACAGCATTGAAACATGTAATAAATCCCTGCTAGGAGGAAATACAGCATTGAAACATGTAATAAATCCCTGCTAGGAGGAAATACAGCATTGAAACATGTAATAAATCCCTGCTAGGAGGAAATACAGCATTGAAACATGTAATAAATCCCTGCTAGGAGGAAATACAGCATTGAAACATGTAATAAATCCCTGCTAGGAGGAAATACAGCATTGAAACATGTAATAAATCCCTGCTAGGAGGAAATACAGCATTGAAACATGTAATAAATCCCTGCTAGGAGGAAATACAGCATTGAAACATGTAATAAATCCCTGCTAGGAGGAAATACAGCATTGAAACATGTAATAAATCCCTGCTAGGAGGAAATACAGCATTGAAACATGTAATAAATCCCTGCTAGGAGGAAATACAGCATTGAAACATGTAATAAATCCCTGCTAGGAGGAAATACAGCATTGAAACATGTAATAAATCCCTGCTAGGAGGAAATACAGCATTGAAACATGTAATAAATCCCTGCTAGGAGGAAATACAGCATTGAAACATGTAATAAATCCCTGCTAGGAGGAAATACAGCATTGAAACATGTAATAAATCCCTGCTAGGAGGAAATACAGCATTGAAACATGTAATAAATCCCTGCTAGGAGGAAATACAGCATTGATACATGTAATAAATCCCTGCTAGGAGGAAATACAGCATTGAAACATGTAATAAATCCCTGCTAGGAGGAAATACAGCATTGAAACATGTAATAAATCCCTGCTAGGAGGAAATACAGCATTGAAACATGTAATAAATCCCTGCTAGGAGGAAATACAGCATTGAAACATGTAATAAATCCCTGCTAGGAGGAAATACAGCATTGAAACATGTAATAAATCCCTGCTAGGAGGAAATACAGCATTGAAACATGTAATAAATCCCTGCTAGGAGGAAATACAGCATTGAAACATGTAATAAATCCCTGCTAGGAGGAAATACAGCATTGAAACATGTAATAAATCCCTGCTAGGAGGAAATACAGCATTGAAACATGTAATAAATCCCTGCTAGGAGGAAATACAGCATTGAAACATGTAATAAATCCCTGCTAGGAGGAAATACAGCATTGAAACATGTAATAAATCCCTGCTAGGAGGAAATACAGCATTGAAACATGTAATAAATCCCTGCTAGGAGGAAATACAGCATTGAAACATGTAATAAATCCCTGCTAGGAGGAAATACAGCATTGAAACATGTAATAAATCCCTGCTAGGAGGAAATACAGCATTGAAACATGTAATAAATCCCTGCTAGGAGGAAATACAGCATTGAAACATGTAATAAATCCCTGCTAGGAGGAAATACAGCATTGAAACATGTAATAAATCCCTGCTAGGAGGAAATACAGCATTGAAACATGTAATAAATCCCTGCTAGGAGGAAATACAGCATTGAAACATGTAATAAATCCCTGCTAGGAGGAAATACAGCATTGAAACATGTAATAAATCCCTGCTAGGAGGAAATACAGGTGAACTAATTAAACAACAAAGAACACGATCTTCACGATCAGTCTCTGTGTGTAAAATAAAAAGTGGTTCATGTGAACCTAACTCACAGATAAAAAATGTCAAGAAAGCAATCCCATGTTATTTGTTGTCTAGACTTTACTGAAAATGACACTCGAGAAAAAACAATACACTAATATGCAGTTAGCCATGACAGCCTTTATAATAGAAAGCTTGTGACCACACACACACACACACATCTAAATATTACACTTGGGAAAAAAACATCTTAAAGTAGAAATAGAATGAAACACACAGGCATTCTATTTTTGCTCTATCATAGTGGCCACTATAGACATTGATCAAGTGCACAAGGCTACATCTGTGCAAAAATAACGTTCAGTGATTAAAACATTATATAAGCGACACTTGATCCCTGAATCCTGAATCCACAAGCAACGCCTCGTTTTCACTTAATTCTCTCATTCTGAAAATTAACCACATACCGTAGAGGGAAAAATGTGTTTACAGATAGTGGTTAGTTCATTAGCTAGTTAGTTCGTTAGCAA
>NW_027260228.1:12500-14188 GCF_045791955.1 Oncorhynchus clarkii lewisi
AGGGAAGGGTGTTTAACTACAGATGGTATATAGTCTGCAGGGTAGATACGGTGTGCTTCCTCACATTAATGATCAAGGAAGGCTGTTTAACTACAGATGGTATATAGTCTGCAGGGTAGATACGGTGTGCTTCCTCACCTCTGAAGTTGAGCTGGGAGCAGGTGCAGAGAGAGTGGATTATGTTGATGACCAGGCCGTGTGTGGAGGCGCGGAGGGACAGGGGGCCGGTGGCCACCAGCAGAGTGACCACGTGGAACAGGTAGGGCAGGTGAGTGGCCACGTCCAGAGAGTTGTTGAAGGACAACATCAGCATGTAACGGGCCAGGATGGCGATGTCATCCCACATCAGGTGCTGCTCCAGGGTGGGCGTGGGAGACAGGCACGTCTTATCGATGATCTTACACATCCGGCCAATCACCTGGTCAGATGGTGTGTGGAGATAACCAATCATTATGAGGTATTGAAAAGGTTGTCAGTGATATGACATCATATACTTGGTGTTAAAGACAACTTTTTGCTGACTGATGATGTTAACATCAACAGAATATCTGCCAAGGGCACCATCTGTTTGGGTTATTTTATTTTAAAAGCGATCAGTATCCCTAAGCAAACTTCAGATGTATTTTTGGATGTTAGCATAATAGGAGGCAGAGAGAAGATGGCAGGGATTAGATGGGTAAGTCAAACATCATTGGCCCAAGCCTCGGGTGACAAATAGGCCAAAGGGACTAGACAAACTACCCTTTGTCCCCAATAGCTGGCCTGTCATGACATCAGTAGTGGCTGGGCTGGAACATGCCAACCAAACAATGCCCACCCTGATGGATCACGTGTACATTAAGACTACTATTTCAGAACACACAAACCCTACAAATTACAAATCAAATGTGAAGCTTAAAGTCATTGATTAGTCACTTAAATAGATGTAAATGACTAAGATGGGTGCTGTGATACTTCAACTAAAAGAGCACTGTGTTTACTGTTCCTTAGCAAAACATCTTCACAATGATCACCATTCACTGCCATGCTTTACAGTGTCTGCCTTAATAGGAGCGAGGGCCTGGCTTACTATTGTCTGCCTGGGCTCTGAGGATTTGTGTGTTTCTATCTCAGTAAGAGGGACAATTGGGATAAACAGCTCACAGATGGACATTGAGTTGATGATTTGGTCAGTTTGGATTATGTAAGTGGAGAGAAGTCGTAACTAAACTAAATTGGTAAGTATTAATCCATTTAAATGTAAATGTTGTTTTTGGAGGACATTTTAGATGAATACATGTTGTCTGGGACAAACTGTATCTTCATATCATACTAAAACTGTCTGCATAATAATATTGATAACACAGGAATATTTCTTTGCTTAATCCAAAATGATGATTTAGAAAATCTCTCTTGGGACTGTTAGGCCGTGATTAATATTCTAACAGTTTTTTTACTAAAGTTTACTTTGAGTTAGTGACATTGTGATGTTTTTGAGAGGAAAGTGGCCTCCGACCAGAGGGTTCATTGAGGACAAGGACGTCATCCATGTTTGGATACAGGGCTTGACACGGGGGAGTGTTCCCAGTGCAGGAACGCTAGCCTATCCATGTTACCCTGTCATTATTAACATGAGACTGACACAGAGGAGTGTTCCCAGTGCAGGAACGCTAGCCTATCCATGTTACCCTGTCATTATTAACATGAGA
>NW_027260229.1:0-14160 GCF_045791955.1 Oncorhynchus clarkii lewisi
TTTTCACTCTGTCTGTCATGTTGTGTCTTGTCTCTGTCCTTTCCCTTCACCCTGTCTCCCTCTGCTGGTCGTTGTTAGGTTACCTTTTCTCCCCCGCTTTCTCCCAGCTGTTCCTTGTCTCCTCTAACTACCCATTCACCCCGTTTCCCACCTGTTCCCTTTTTCCCTCTGATTAGGTCCCTATATCTCTCTCTGTTTCTGTTCCTGTCCTTGTCGGATTCTTGTTTGTGTTTCATGCCTGAGCCAGACTATCGTCATGTTTGCTGTAACCTTGTCCTGTCCTGTCGGAATCTGCCGGTCTATCTGAGCCTACCTATGTTTGGTTATTAAAGAAGCTCTGTTTAAGTTAGTTCGCTTTTGGGTCCTCATTCACTCACCAGAACAGAAGAATCCGACCAAGAATGGACCCAGCGACTTCGGATCCTCTCCACTCAGCCGTCGGGATCCAGGGAGCGATGCTAGGCAGACACGAGCAGGAAGTGTCTGCTGCTCGACATGCCGTTGAGACCCTGGCCACCCAAGTCTCCAACCTCACAGAACAGGTTCACCATCTCCGCCTCGATCCACCGGCCACTTCCAGGGCTTTCGAATCTCCGGAGCCCAGAATCAATAACCCGCCGTGTTACTCTGGGGAGCCCACTGAATGCCGCTCGTTCCTCACCCAGTGTGATATTGTGTTTTCTCTCCAGCCCAACACTTACTCCAGGAGCACTGCTCGTGTCGCCTACGTCATATCTCTCCTTATTGGACGGGCTCGTGAGTGGGGCACGGCAATCTGGGAGGCAAGGGCTGAGTGTACTAACCAGTATCAGGACTTTAAGGAGGAGATGATACGGGTTTTTGATCGATCTGTTTTTGGGGAGGAGGCTTCCAGGGCCCTGTCTTCCCTATGTCAAGGTAATCGATCCATAACAGACTACTCTATTGAGTTTCGCACTCTTGCTGCCTCCAGTGGCTGGAACGAGCCGGCTTTGCTCGCTCGTTTTCTGGAGGGTCTCCGCGCAGAGGTAAAGGATGAGATTCTCTCCCGGGAGGTCCCTTCCAGCGTGGATTCCCTGATTGAACTCGCTATTCGCATTGAGCGACGGGTTGATCTGCGTCACCGAGCTCGTGGAAAGGAGCTCGCGTTCTCCGTTGCCCCCCTCTCCGCATCACTACCATCTTCCTCTGCCGGCTCGGGAGCTGAGCCTATGCAGCTGGGAGGTATCCGCATCTCGACTAAGGAGAGGGAACGGAGAATCACCAACCGCCTCTGTCTCTATTGCGGTTCTGCTGGTCATTTTGTCACTTCATGTCCAGTAAAAGCCAGAGCTCATCAGTAAGCGGAGGGCTACTGGTGAGCGCTACTACTCCTGTCTCTCCTTCAAGATCCTGCACTACCTTGTCGGTCCATCTACGCTGGACCGGTTCGTCAGCTTCCTGCAGTGCCTTAATAGACTCTGGGGCGGAGGGCTGTTTTATGGACGAGACCTGGGCTCGGGAACATGACATTCCTCTCAGACAGTTAAGGGAGTCCACGGCCTTGTTCGCCCTGGATGGTAGTCCTCTCCCCAGGATTCAGCGTGAGACGCTACCTTTAACCCTCACTGTTTCTGGTAATCATAGCGAAACCATTTCTTTTTTGATTTTTCGTTCACCTTTTACACCTGTTGTTTTGGGCCATCCCTGGCTAGTTTGTCATAATCCTTCCATTAATTGGTCTAGTAATTCTATCCTCTCCTGGAACGTCTCTTGTCATGTGAAATGTTTAATGTCTGCTATCCCTCCTGTTTCCTCTGTCTCTTCTTCACAGGAGGAGCCTGGTGATTTGACAGGGGTGCCGGAGGAATATCACGATCTGCGCACGGTGTTCAGTCGGTCCAGGGCCACCTCTCTTCCTCCACACCGGTCGTATGATTGTAGTATTGATCTCCTTCCGGGAACCACTCCCCCCCGGGGTAGACTATACTCTCTGTCGGCTCCCGAACGTAAGGCTCTCGAGGATTATTTGTCTGTAGCTCTTGACGCCGGTACCATAGTCCCCTCCTCCTCTCCCGCCGGAGCGGGGTTTTTTTTTGTCAAGAAGAAGGACGGGTCTCTGCGCCCCTGCATAGATTATCGAGGGCTGAATGACATAACAGTTAAGAATCGTTATCCGCTTCCTCTTATGTCTTCAGCCTTCGAGATCCTGCAGGGAGCCAGGTTTTTCACTAAGTTGGACCTTCGTAACGCTTACCATCTCGTGCGCATCAGGGAGGGGGACGAGTGGAAGACGGCGTTTAACACTCCGTTAGGGCACTTTGAATACCGGGTTCTTCCTTTCGGCCTCGCTAACGCTCCAGCTGTCTTTCAGGCATTAGTCAATGATGTCCTGAGAGACATGCTGAACATCTTTGTTTTCGTTTACCTTGACGATATCCTGATTTTTTCACCGTCACTCCAGATTCATGTTCAGCACGTTCGACGTGTCCTCCAGCGCCTTTTAGAGAATTGTCTTTTTGTGAAGGCTGAGAAGTGCACTTTTCATGCCTCCTCCGTCACATTTCTCGGTTCTGTTATTTCCGCTGAAGGCATTAAGATGGATCCCGCTAAAGTCCAAGCTGTCATTGATTGGCCCGTCCCTAAGTCACGCGTGGAGCTGCAGCGCTTTCTCGGCTTCGCGAACTTCTATCGTCGTTTCATCCGTAATTTCGGTCAGGTGGCCGCTCCTCTCACAGCCCTTACTTCTGTCAAGACGTGCTTTAAGTGGTCCGTTTCCGCCCAGGGAGCTTTTGATCTCCTCAAGAATCGTTTTACATCCGCTCCTATCCTTGTTACACCTGACGTCTCTAGACAGTTCGTTGTCGAGGTTGACGCGTCAGAGGTGGGCGTGGGAGCCATTCTTTCTCAGCGCTCCCCCTCTGACGACAAGGTCCACCCATGCGCGTATTTTTCTCATCGCCTGTCGCCGTCGGAACGTAACTATGATGTGGGTAACCGCGAACTGCTCGCCATCCGGTTAGCCCTAGGCGAATGGCGACAGTGGTTGGAGGGGGCGACCGTTCCTTTTGTCGTTTGGACTGACCATAGGAACCTTGAGTACATCCGTTCTGCCAAACGACTTAATGCGCGTCAGGCGCGTTGGGCGCTGTTTTTCGCTCGTTTCGAGTTCGTGATTTCTTATCGTCCGGGCTCTAAGAACACCAAGCCTGATGCTTTGTCTCGTCTCTTCAGTTCTTCAGTAGCCTCCACTGACCCCGAGGGGATTCTCCCTGAGGGGCGTGTTGTCGGGTTGACTGTCTGGGGAATTGAGAGGCAGGTAAAACAAGCGCTCACTCACACTCCGTCGCCGCGCGCTTGTCCTAGGAACCTTCTTTTCGTTCCCGTTCCTACTCGTCTGGCCGTTCTTCAGTGGGCTCACTCTGCCAAGTTAGCCGGCCACCCTGGCGTTCGGGGTACGCTTGCTTCCATTCGCCAGCGTTTTTGGTGGCCCACCCGGGAGCATGACACGCGTCGTTTCGTGGCTGCTTGTTCGGTCTGCGCGCAGACTAAGTCCGGTAACTCTCCTCCTGCCGGCCGTCTCAGGCCGCTTCCTATTCCCTCTCGACCGTGGTCTCACATCGCCTTAGATTTTGTCACCGGACTGCCTTCGTCAGCGGGGAAGACTGTTATTCTTACGGTTGTCGATAGGTTCTCTAAGGCGGCTCATTTCATTCCCCTTGCTAAGCTTCCTTCTGCTAAAGAGACGGCACAAATCATCATCGAGAATGTTTTCAGAATTCATGGTCTTCCGTCAGACGTCGTTTCGGACAGAGGTCCGCAATTCACGTCTCAATTTTGGAGGGAGTTTTGCCGTTTGATTGGGGCTTCCGTCAGTCTCTCTTCCGGCTTTCACCCCCAGTCTAACGGTCAAGCAGAACGGGCCAATCAGACTATTGGTCGCATCTTACGCAGTCTTTCTTTTCGCAACCCTGCGTCTTGGTCAGAACAGCTCCCCTGGGCAGAATACGCCCACAACTCGCTTCCTTCGTCTGCGACCGGGCTATCTCCTTTTCAGAGTAGCCTCGGGTACCAGCCTCCGCTGTTCTCATCTCAGTTCGCCGAGTCCAGCGTCCCCTCCGCTCAGGCTTTTGTCCAACGTTGCGAGCGCACCTGGAAGAGGGTCAGGTCTGCACTTTGCCGTTATAGGGCGCAGACTGTGAGGGCTGCTAATAAGCGTAGAACTAAGAGTCCTAGATATTGTCGCGGTCAGAGAGTTTGGCTCTCCACTCAGAACCTTCCCCTTAAGACGGCTTCTCGCAAGTTGACCCCGCGGTTCATTGGTCCGTTCCGTATTTCTCGGGTCATTAATCCTGTCGCAGTTCGACTTCTTCTTCCGCGATACCTTCGTCGCATCCACCCGGTCTTCCATGTCTCCTGTATTAAGCCCGTTCTTCGCGCCCCCGCTCGTCTTCCCCCCCCCCCCCCCATCCTTGTCGAGGGCGCACCCATCTACAGGGTCCGCAGGATTTTGGACATGCGTCCTCGGGGCCGTGGTCACCAGTACCTTGTCGATTGGGAGGGGTACGGTCCTGAGGAGAGGAGTTGGGTTCCCTCTCGGGACGTGCTGGACCGTGCGCTGATCGAGGATTTCCTCCGTTGCCGCCAGGTTTCCTCCTCGAGTGCGCCAGGAGGCGCTCGGTGAGTGGGGGGGTACTGTCATGTTGTGTCTTGTCTCTGTCCTTTCCCTTCACCCTGTCTCCCTCTGCTGGTCGTTGTTAGGTTACCTTTTCTCCCCCGCTTTCTCCCAGCTGTTCCTTGTCTCCTCTAACTACCCATTCACCCCGTTTCCCACCTGTTCCCTTTTTCCCTCTGATTAGGTCCCTATATCTCTCTCTGTTTCTGTTCCTGTCCTTGTCGGATTCTTGTTTGTGTTTCATGCCTGAGCCAGACTATCGTCATGTTTGCTGTAACCTTGTCCTGTCCTGTCGGAATCTGCCGGTCTATCTGAGCCTACCTATGTTTGGTTATTAAAGAAGCTCTGTTTAAGTTAGTTCGCTTTTGGGTCCTCATTCACTCACCATAACACTGTCATGTAGGTTAGTACTGTATTGAGGAGTAACTACCGTATCATGTTGATGATCCATGCTCAGTTTTCTCCTATCACAGCCATCACACTCTGTAACTATCTTAAAAAGTCCCCATTCAATTCAGGCTGTTAGACAACAAAATGTGGATAAAGTCAAAGGGTGTGAATACTTTCTGAAGGCACTGCACATCAACATAGTCCACCAGCCATTTTCAAAATGTTGAAAGTTCAATGGGGAAAGTGAATGTGTCCAGTCTACTGGAGTTCCAGAGTGGACTAGTAGGGGGCATCAGTTCCATGTCTCTGTTATCATTCCCCTCTGTGTCTGTCTGGAGGTTTTCAGAATCAGAATCTATCACTGTGGTGGACTTTCGGTGGAGGGACCAAACTGAGTGTTGGCAGTAAGTATTCAGTTCTTGATCTTGACCTCTGATATCAAAATCCCAATTCATTTTCTTAACAATATTACAACTCCCTTAAATAGAAGGTAAAAATGTATATTTATTCTTCGAGAATTTGTTTTGCATTTATTTTCCTTAAAGTAAACTTAGTTCAATCAAAATGCCTATTCAAGATGTAATATATCAAACAAGGTTATACAGTGTGTATTCATTTGGAACAGAGATACTGTTGAAATCAGTGGTTTAGATGAATGTGGCTTTACAAAGAGCAAAAGCAGTGTCTCTATAGTGTCAGAGGTTTTTGTACGGCCGCTGAATGAGATTGTATCACTGTGGTTAACTTTTGGTGGAGGCACTAGACTGGATGTTGGAAGTAAGTTTACCTACCTCTAATATAGAAAATGTTCTGACCTTGCATATAGATGCACTGATGATCTTGTGAGAGAGGAAACTAAGATTAAAATGGAAATAAATGCTATGCATAGTTATGTTTTTGGTTAAAGAGTTATTCTCTTCATAAGAGTCCCCATTTGTGTGAAAATATATTTTGGTTAAACCTCAAATATTAACCTATTATTTTTGGTTAACAGACCTAGTCTCGTAAATAATATCACTATTCATTTTATTTAAATGTGTCTTTTAAATGTATATAATTGTTGTAAGATGGTTATATTCAACTTAATTCACTCCTTCAGCATTCAGCTACAAGGTATTGCTTAGCTTTGCTATCTATTTGCTATTTACTATTTTGTATCTTATTTGATCCCATTTGTTGTTTTATTTGCTATCTATTGAAAAGACTTGCTATCTTGTGAAGTCCAGCTTTTCTGCTGTTCATATGAATATAGGTTTATTTTCAATTTGATACAATATCTTGTAAATTACACGTAACTTTATTCATTTTCTTTTCGAAAAATTAAAACTTAAATGTTTTAGTGTGATTTTTAAATTAAATGTATTTCATTGTTAGGTGTTTACAGTCAACTGGAATTGATTTCTTCAGCACAGGCATATTATCAACCAATTGTAATTTAATTAATAATTTAAGAATTGTTCATACATTCTGTGAAATGTTCTTTAAAAGAATCATCATAATAATTAATAATGAAATGCAGTTTGATTCATAGGAGTTTATTCCATTACAATAAGGGAGGAATATTTCACATTTTAAATAGTAAAATTTTGAAGATAGTTGATTGTATTTTCAGTCATCTCATGTAGTTATAATATGCTTCAGTAGCTACTCAAAGGGAAGTGTGATAAACTGACTGTCTGTATGAGGAACAGAAACCTACTGATGGAAAAAAATTGTAATTTACAGCTAAGATGTAAAACTGCTGCATCATTATTGTCATATCAGTCTGATGATTGATTGATAGTTCCCCTCTCCATAACTTCCCACCTGTCTTTTAGGTGATGTTCGTCCCACCCTGACAGTCCTGCCCCCCTCCAGTGTGGAGCTGCAGCAGGGGAAGGCCACTCTCATGTGCCTGGCCAACAAGGGCTTCCCCTCAGACTGGAAGCTGAGCTGGAAGGTGGACGGCAGCAGCAGCAGCAACACCTGGGAGGTGACCGGGAACCCCGGGGTCCTGGAGAAGGACGGCCACTACAGCTGGAGCAGCACCCTGACCCTCCCTGTCGACCAGTGGAAGAAGGTGGGCTCTGTGACCTGTGAGGCCACCCAGGGCTCCCAGTCTCCTCTCTCTGAGACACTGAGGAGAGACCAGTGTTCTGATTAATGAGCTCCCCCCTCTGACTCCACTGTTTTTACTCTGCACCTCTCCTTCTTACTGTTCCAGCAATACCAGCACACTGATCTAATGCTGGGCTGGATCCTGTGTGGGAATCCTTCCTCCAGCCGGAGCTTTTAGCATAGTGGAACAAAGAACAGAATACATGTCTGATTCTGATGTCAAATAGATCTGTTTGGCTTTCATATCACATGTGTTCTGAACCTTTTTACTGTAATGCTGTTGGTTCTGACATGTTGAGACAATAAAGACGTTCAAAATGTTAAATTGTGTGTCTGGATATCATTCTTTAATGAGGTTTACCATTAGACATTTTTCTTTATGATTTGTTTAGTTTTCATAAGGAATGGAGAGCTCCGCCATGAAACACAATGTTACTGATACATTTCAGATAATGAACCTCTCTCAATGAACGCTTAGCTGATTGGGCCAAGTTTGGTACCAGTCAAACGGATATCTACAGTACGACTCAAACTGAATCCATGTGCTCTAAACTCACTGGTCTTCATGATGTTACTGATACTAAAGACATATTACAAACCCACTGGTCTTCATGATGTTACTAATACTGAAGACATGTTCTAAACTCACTGGTCTTCATGATGTTACTAATACTGAAGACATGTTCTAAACTCACTGGTCTTCATGATGTTACTGATACTGAAGACATATTATAAACCCACTGGTCTTCATGATGTTACTGATACTAAATACATATTATAAACCCACTGGTCTTTATGATGTTACTGATACTGAAGACATATTATAAACCCACTGGTCTTCATGATGTTACTAATACTGAAGACATATTATAAACCCACTGGTCTTCATGATGTTACTAATACTAAAACCATGTGCTCTAAACACACTGGTCTTCATGATGTTACTAATACTGAAAACATTATAAACACATGGATCTTCATGAGGTTTCTAATACTGAAGACATGTGTTCTAAACTCACTGGAACTCTCTGGGGACATGTGAACATCTGGCTACTGTGCTGCTCTATTCTGGGAGTGTTGCGTTAACCCTGCCCATGCAAATATCCCTTTCAGCCACACCACAGAACACAATCTCCCAGCCTCAAACCCTCTGGGACTGGGGCAGCTGTGTGTATCTCACTAGAGCTGACTAGGGCTGGAGAACCAGAATTCATGCTGGACTTTGTATAACGTTCAAGTTGGGGACTTCACTCTCAGGTCTTTATATGGCTACGTGATCTACATTTATTTGTGACAGATATACTGTATCACCATGAAATCAAAGTCGTTCTTCTTGAATTGAAACGATATGACTGTATTCGTTCTGTCAAGATTGGAGAGATATAGAAGTTGAGTAGGGCATAAATGGTTGGGTTTGGACAGGGTCAACATTCATGCTATTGCATACTGAAATGGGTGCTTCTTACAATATGAAGAGAAGTCAAAGCATAAATATAAACCTATTCTGAATTTTGCTTAACATGTCCTTAAAAAGAAAGCATTTTCTACAGCTTTGTATCCTTAGTGGTCCCAGTGTGTTTACAAAGATTTAAATTTTTTGGGAGAATGTATTGAGAGATATGTACAGTATGTGTCATATTTCGAAGAATTGGAGTTTAGAATACTTTAGAATACGGGAGACTCCGTAGCTCTGCAGCTGTTGAGTCAGAACAGTTCCTCTTTAGCTGCAGGAGGTTTTTGTATGGTGTTCTAACACTGTGTGAATGGAAAGCTGGCACCCTGCTGACAGTAGTAATCTGCTGCATCTTCAGCCTGGACTCCACTGATGGTCAGAGTGTAATGAGTATAAGGACTACCAGATCCACTCCCACTGAAACGACCTGGAATCCCAGACTGACGGGTTGTACCAGTATAAACCAAGAGTTTAGGAGCTTCTCCAGGTTTCTGCAGGTACCAGTGGAGATTATTACCCGTACTTGAACTGGCTGTACAGCTGATAGAGACAGTCTCTCCTGGACTAACAGACTGAGATTTAGGAGACTGAGTCAGAGTTATATCTGCTGCTGATTCTGAAAAATAAAACAAAAGTGTACAATGACTGATTAGTAAGGTTATCACAACAAATATCTATTTTCCAAATACTATCATGAAATATATCAGGCAAAACCAGAAGATATCAAGAAAATGATCTGCAATATTCACAAATTAAGTTTAATTCTGAAGCCAAATCCATCATGAATCAAAGTTAGTCAGTGTATCTCACCCTGAACAAGGAGTCCCAGTGTTCCCAGCAGTAGAATCAGTGACATCATCATTGTGTTGCGTGTCAGTGGCTCTGAAAGGAGTGAACAGTCACTGATCAACACTGGGGTTTTAAAAGTATGTGGAGCAATGAGGCAGGACAACTATGCAAAGCTTTCATCATTTACACAAATACACGCTCCGTGCACGTGCACACACACAGATAAACGAAGTCAGCAATTTTCAAAAGCTAGGTCTACCGTGAGACTCATCCGGAAGCTGATAAGAAATCCTGCAATGCCATCAGACGAACCATCAAACAGGCAAAGTGTCAATACAGGACTAAGATTGAATCCTACTACACCGGCTCTGATGCTTGTCGGATGTGGCAGGGCTCGAAAACTATTACAGACTACAAAGGGAAACCCAGCCGTGAGCTGCCCAGTGACGGGAGCGAACCAGACGAGCTAAATGCCTTTTATGCTCGCTCCGAGGCAAGCAACACTGAAGCTTGCATGAGAGCACCAGCTATTCTGGACGACTGTGTGATCACGCTCTCGGTAGCCGATGTGAGCAAGACCTTTAGACAGGTTAACATTCACAAAGCCGCGGGCTAGAGGGAATACCAGAACGTGTACTCAAAGCATGCGCGGACCAAGTGTCTTCACTGACATTTTCAACCTCTCCCTGGCTGAATCTGTAATACCTACATGTTTCAAACAGACCCCATAGTCCCTGCGCCCAAGAAAGAGAAGTTAACCTGCCTGAATGATTCCCGCCCTGTAGCACTCAGGTCGGTAGCCATGAAGTGCTTTGATAGGCTGGTCATGGCTCACATCAACACGATCATGCCAGAAACCCTAGATCCACTCCAGATGACACAATCTCAATCGCACTCCACACTGCCCTTTCCCACCTGGACAAAGGGAACACCTATGTGAGAATGCTGTTCATTGACTACAGCACAGCATTCAACACCACAAAGTGCCCACAAATCTCATCACCCTGGGAGTAAACACCTCCCTCTGCTACTGGATCCTGGACTTCCTGACTGACTGCCAAACAGGTGGTAAGAGTAGGCAACAACACATCTGCCACGCTGATCCTCAAAACTGGGGCACCTCGGGGGTGCGTGCTTAGTCCCCTTCTATACTCCCTGTTCACCCACGACTACATGGCCGGGCATGAATTCAACACTATCAAAAGTTTGATGACGACACAACAGTGGTAGGCCTGATCACCGACAACGATGAAGCAGCCTATAGGGAGGATGTCAGAGACTTGGCAGTGTGGTGCCAGGACAACAACCTCTCTCTCAATGTGAGCAAGGACTATAGGATCGTGGACTATAGGAAATGGAGAGCTCTGCCATGGAAAATAATGTTACTGATACATTTCAGTTAATGAACCTCTCTCCATGAAAGCTTGGCTGATTGGGCCAAATATAATACCAGTCAAAATGATATCTACAGTGATACCAATACTGAAACCATGTTCTCTAGATTCCCCAGTCTTTATGATGTTACTAATACTGAAGCCATGTTCTCTAGACTCCCCAGTCTTTATGATGTTACTAATACTGAAGTCATGTTCTCTAGACTCCCCAGTCTTTATGATGTTACTAATACTGAAGCCATGTTCTCTAGACTCCCCAGTCTTTATGATGTTACTAATACTGAAGTCATGTTCTCTAGACTCCCCAGTCTTTATGATGTTACTAATACTGAAACCATGTTCTCTAGACTCCCCAGTCTTTATGATGTTACTAATACTGAAGCCATGTTCTCTAGACTCCCCAGTCTTTATGATGTTACTAATACTGAAGTCATGTTCTCTAGACTCCCCAGTCTTTATGATGTTACTAATACTGAAGCCATGTTCTCTAGACTCCCCAGTCTTTATGATGTTACTAATACTGAAGTCATGTTCTCTAGACTCCCCAGTCTTTATGATGTTACTAATACTGAAACCATGTTCTCTAGACTCCCCAGTCTTTATGATGTTACTAATACTGAAGTCATGTTCTCTAGACTCCCCAGTCTTTATGATGTTACTAATACTGAAACCATGTTATCTAGACTCCCCAGTCTTTATGATGTTACCAGAGCCATGTATTAGAGAGGACATTGAGGTTTCTGCATTATGATGTATTTACATGACACTTCAACATTCTGTGGCAGGCATAGTAGATCCCCATTAACATTACATGGGGGATATTTAAACAATGCTATGTAACTGAATATTACAGTTACACAGCATTGTTATCTCAACTTCATCTCGGCCCTAACAACACTAGTGCCAAAATATCCTCCAAACACCGGCTTCCCAAGCATTATCACTTAATTAGAACAATATTACAAATTCTAAAAGTTGGCCTAAGTCTCTAAATATATGACTCTGGATGTTACCATTACTGAAGCCATGTGCTCCAAGCTCAGTGGAACTCTCTGGGAACAGGTGAACATCTGGCCATGGTACTGCTCTATTCTGGGAGTGTCACCCTGCTCATCCAAATCTGAGTTTCAACCCCACCACAGCTCACAATCTCCCATCCTCAAACCCTCTGGGACTAGGGCAGCTGTGTGTGTCTGACTAGGGTTGGGGAAACCAGACTTCACGCTGGACTTTGCATAACGTGCAAATTGTGGACGTCACTCTCAGGTCTTTATATGGCTGCGTGAACTAGATTTACTTGTGACAGATATACACTCTCATAATGTCAAAATAGTACTTCTTGAATGCAAACAATATGACTGTATTCACTCTCAGAGTTGGAGGGGTATAGAAGTTGAGTAGGCCATGAATAGTTGGGAAGTTGGGTTTGGGCAGGTTCAACTTTCATGCTATTGTGTACTGAAATGGGCACAAAATCTAAACCTATTCAGAATTGTGTTCAACATGTCCTAAAAAAAATATTTTTTACAGCTCTGTATCCTTAATGGTCCTGGTGTGTAAACAAAGATTAAAAATGTTTTCTTAATATATTGAGAGATACGTGCAGTATCATAATCCATAGTCTAACCAATTACATTATTGTATTGTAGTTTCATATTTTGATTATTTGTAGTTTAGAGTACTGTAGAATACAGGAGACTCTGTAGCTTTGCAGCTGTTGAGTCAGAGCTGTTCCTCTTTAGCTGAGGGAGGTTTTTGTACGACGCTCTAACACTGTGTGAATGGAGAGCTGTTACTCTGCTGACAGTAGTAATCTCCTGCATCTTCAGCCTGGACTCCACTGATGGTCAGAGTGTAATGAGTTAATGAACTACCAGATCCACCTCCGCTGAAACGACCTGGAATCCCAGACTGACGGGTTGTAGCAGCATAAACCAGGAGTTTAGGAGCTTCTCCAGGTTTCTGCAGGTACCAGTGGAGATAATTACCAGTACTTGAACTGGCTGTACAGCTGATAGAGACAGTCTCTCCTGGACTTACAGACTGAGATTTAGGAGACTGAGTCAGAATTATATCTGCTGATGATTCTGAAAGATAAACAAAGGTGAAGAAAGGTTGATTAGTAAGGTTATCACAACAACAAGCATATCGTAAAGAATAGCCTTTTAAGCAAAACTGTCAAATTAACGAATGTGCAACTCTGAAGCCAAACCCATAATAAATCAAAGTTAGTCAAAGTGTATCTCACCCTGAACAAGGAGCCCCAGTGTCCCCAGCAGTAGAATCAGTGACATCATCATTGTGCTGCGTGTCAGTGGCTCTGAAAGGAGTGAACAGTCACTGATCAACACTGGGGTTTTAAAAGTATGTGGAGCAATGAGGCAGGACAGCTATGCAAATATCTCATATTTTATGCAAATGTGTGTGTGTGCGCGCACGCGCACATTACAGAGAGAGAGAGAGAGAGATGAAATAAGTCAAGTCATCATTTTTTTTGGTCACATACACGTGATTAGTGCTCCTACAGTGCCTTGCGAAAGTATTCGGCCCCCTTGAACTTTGCGACCTTTTGCCACATTTCAGGCTTCAAACATAAAGATATAAAACTGTATTTTTTTCTGAAGAATCAACAACAAGTGGGACACAATCATGAAGTGGAACGACATTTATTGGATATTTCAAACTTTTTTAACAAATCAAAAACTGAAAAATTGGGCGAGCCTTGTGGTTGCGGGCGGTGCAGTTTCCGTACCAGGCAGTGATACAGCCTGACAGGATGCTTTCTATTTTGCATCTGTAAAAGTTTGTGAGGGTTTTAGGTGACAAGCCAAATGTCTTTAGCCTCCTGAGGTTGCAGAGGCTCTGTTGCACTTTCTTCACCGCACTGTCTGTGTGGGTGGTCCATTTCAGTTTGTCAGTGATGTGTACACCAAGGAACTTGAAGCTTTCCACCTTCTCCACTGTGGTCCCATTGACTGTAGATAGGGGGGTGTGCCCTCTGCTGTTTCCTGAAGTCCACAATCATCTCCTTTGTTTTGTTGACGTTGAATGAGAGGTTGTTTTCCAGGCACCACACTCCCAGAGCCCTCACCTCCTCACTGTAGGCTGTCTTGTCATCGTTGGTTATCAAGCCTACTACTGTTGTGTCGTCTGCAAACTTGATGATTGAGTTGGAGGCGTGCTTGGCCACGCAGTCATGGGTGAACAGGGAGTTCAGGAGGGGGCTCAGCTCGCACCCTTGTGGGATCAGCAGAGTAGAGGGGATGTGTCCTACCTTCATCACCTGGGGGTGGCCCGTCAGCAAGTCCAGGACCCAGTTGCACAGGGCGGGGTTCAGACCCAGGGCCTCTAGTTTAATGATGAGCTTGGAGGGTACTATGGTGTTGAATGCTGAGCTATAGTCA
>NW_027260230.1:0-14159 GCF_045791955.1 Oncorhynchus clarkii lewisi
ACTGAGTCAGGTTAGTAGGCCTTCAGGGCTTTGATGGCCACTCCAATGCCTTGACTTTGTTGTCCTTAAGCCATTTTGCCACAACTGTGGAAGTATGCTTGGGGTCAATGTCTATTTGTAAGACCCATTTGCGACCAAGCTTTAACTTCCTGACTGATGCTTCAATATATCCACATAATTTTCCTACCTCATGATGCCATCTATTTTATGAAGTGCACCAGTCTCTCCTGCAGCAAAGCACCCCCACAACGTGATGCTACCACCCCCTGTGCTTCACGGATGGGATGGTGTTCTTCAGCTTGCAAGCCTCCCCTTATTTCCTCCAAACATAACGATGGTCATTATGGCTAAACAGTTCTATTTTTGTTTCATCAGACCAGAGGACATTTCTCCAAAAAGTACGATCTTTGTCCCCATGTGCAGTTGCAAACCATAGTCTGGCTTTTTATAGTTGGTTTTGGAGCAGTGACTCCAAAAATGTCAGGAATTGTGAAAAACTGAGTTTAAATGTAATTGGCTGAGGTGTATGTAAACTTCTGACTTCAACTGTAGATACTTTTGTTCCTGTTTCCTCCAGCATGTTCACAAGGTCCTTAGCTGTTGTTCTGGGATTGATTTGCACTTTTCACACCAAAGTACGTTCATCTCTAGGTGACAGAACGCGTCTCCTTCCTGAGCGGTATGACTGCTGCGTGGTCCCATGTTGTTTATACTTGCGTACTGTTGCTTATACAGATGAACGTGGTACCTTGAGGCGTTTGGAAATTGCTCCCAAGGATGAACCAGACTTGTGGAGGTCTACAATTTGTTTCTGAGGTCTTGGCTGATTTCTTTAGATTTTCCCATGATGTCAAGCAAAGAGGCACTGAGTTTGAAAGTAGGCCTTGAAATACATCTACAGGTACACCTCCAATTGACTCAAATGATGTCAATTAGTCTATCAGAAGCTTCTAAAGCCATGACATCATTTTCTGGAATGTTACAAGCTGTTTAAAGGCACAGTCAACTTAGTGTATGTAAACTTCTGATTTCAACTGTAAGTCCTGAATGATGTACTGGGCCGTACACACTACCCTCTGTTGTGCCTTACGGTCAAATGCCGAGCAGTTGCCATACCAGGCGGCGATGCAGCCGGTCAGGATGCTCTGTATAACTTTGTGTTCAGCTGTATAACTTTTTGAGGATCTGGGGACCCATGCCAAATTATTTTAGTCTCCTGAGGGGGAAAGGTGTTTTCGTGCCCTCTTCACAACTGTCTTGGTGTGTTTGGACCATGATAGTTTCTTTGTGATGTGAACATCAAGAAACTTGAAGCTCTCGACCCTCTCCACTACAGCCCCGTCGATGTTAATGGGGGCCTGTTCGGCCCGCCATTTCCGTAGTCCATTGAGGGAGGGAGAGGTTGAGGGAGAGGGTCCATTGAGGGAGGGAGAGGCTCCCTATAGGCTGTCTCATTGTCATCGGTGATCAGGCCTACCACTGTTGTGTTGTCAGCGAACTTATTGATGGTGTTGGAGTCGTTTTTGGCCAAGCAGTCGTGGGTGAACAGGGAGTACAGGAGGGGACTAAGACAAGGGATGCTAGTGAAGATATGGTAGTGGATACAATACAGCCTGTAGTAAATGTTTGCTACCATACAAAAGATACCCTGTGTGTTAAAAAGGTGGATTTTGTTGCGTCCATTGCCACAGTTATAAACTGTACAGCACAAGTCTCAAAGAAGTTGAAAAAACTGGACATTATTGTGGCTGCGGCAGAAAAGTGTTTGGGACTCAAGGATTCTGGATTCTTGAGGATTCTCAAGGATCTGCAGACTTGCAAGGGCACCAGAATACCCAACCTCCCAGGTTCCCCTTGAGCCTGTGTAGGGATCAGATTCTGTTCTATTTATTTATTTACTTTAACAGTTTTTGGGAAGTTCATTTTTTTGGGTGAATCCTGTTTCCATCCTGTATAGTACATTCAATTGTGATCACCAATATACCATAGAAGAAGACACAAATGAACTATTTTGGGTTAGTTATAAATACCTTTGACTACAAGCATGCAAGCTCTATACAAAAAAAGTATTTCAGACTCACTTCTTGCTACGCAGTTGACTAAGTGAAAGAGAAAGTATGACAGACACTTCTTGCTACGCAGTTTAAGTTGAAGGGAAAGTCTGTCAGACTCACTTCTTACTACACAAGGCTATACTATCAAAATCATGGGCAAACTGTCTGTCTTTCTGTTTGTTCTGTCGTTTTACACCATTGTCAACGCAGGTAAGGGTTTAACTTTCTACCTCATTTAATGATTTATTATGTCATAAAATGTCAAATGTACATACCTGTTGTCAGGGTTGCGAGTAGCCTACAGGCTATACTGATATCACGTATTATTGATATCTAGGCTACATGGCGCATTGATGATGTGAATCACACTGCTGCTCTCTAATTTATTTGCGCCTTACGGATTGTGAAGGAAAAGGGCATGTCTAGTTAGTTGCACAACTGAATGCATTCAGCTGAAATGTGTTTTCCGCATTCCCGATTTGTGAACAGCCATCCACAAGAACTGCACCTCTATATTTCCATATTATGTTATAAAATGTGTGTAATATCACTCCTCTCCAGGTTCAGGATCACATTCTCTGTGGGCACTTGCAACATATATAAGTGGAGAGACGCCTTTCCCTGAGTTTACGCTTGTGGTGATGTTGGATGACATTCAAGTGACTTACTATGACTCCAACGATAAACAGTCTGTCTACAGGGGACAACATATCACAGACAAAACTGAGGATGATGACGCTCAGGTTGAAGCTGATATATATTTGGAGATATATACCAGAGCATGAAAGACAGATCAGTTGAACTAAAGCACCACTTTAATCTCACGGAAGGTGTTCAAGTTCAGCAAAGATTGACTGGCTGTGAGATGTTGGACAATGGAGAACCAGCCTTGGCCATGTTTAAGAACATTTTCAATGGCATTTCTGAAGATTATGCTTTGTATTACAACATGACACATTTTACATACGATGCTGGTAAACTACTTCTAGGATGGGATGGGATAATGCAAACATTAATGAAGACAAAATTAGAGAATTTTTACCTTCCCATTTGCATCAAAAACCTGAAGAGATTCCTGAAGAGAGAGAAGAACGTTGTGATGCGTAAAGTTCCTCCCAGACTCAGGTTGATAAAGAAAGAGGTTTCTGGAGGGTTTCAGGTGAGCTGCCTGGCGTTTGGTTTCTACCCTCGCCACATCAACATGACCCTGCTGAGAGACGGCCAGCCAGTGGCAGAACAGGATCTGACAGGAGGGGAGGTTCTGCCTAGTGGAGACGGGACCTACCAGTTGAGGAAGCGTCTGGAGGTCAGTACTGAGGAGCTAAAGAAGAGACACAACTACACCTGTACTGCCTCTCACCTCAGTCTGGACAACAAGCTGGATGTCAGTTGGGAGTCTGGGGCAGAGAGAGTTCACCTATCCACCCTCTCAGCTCTACTGGTGATGCTGCTGATTCTTATTCTATTCAGCATTTTCATTTGTGTCAAAAGGAGGTGGAGTAACACTGCCTCCCAGTCTAAACTTGCCAACATTGATGCAACAGTGTCAGAGAAAACAAACCTTTCTTCAGATTCTGAGACCTAATACATTTTTGGGACACTGAGGCAGCTTTGTCGATTCAGCTCAAATCACAATGAAAATATGACTGCCAGAGCACCTATCAGAGCAGACACAAAATGTGTGAAAGATTCTGTTATGGTCGGTCAATCCACCCTTCCCCTCAACAACGGACTGTAAAGGATCAGGTTGTGGAGACTGTTGACAATAACCAACATCTGGGCATTAGTCCAGATCTACATTTATATATTTTATAGGCTGGTTTGGCTACCTGAGCATTAACAAAGGTAATCTGGTAGTTATGTGTGTTAAGTAATGTGTCATTTCTAATCATGACTATTCATTAATTTCACAATTGGCCCAGCGTTGTCCAGGTTGGGCCGGTGTAGGCTGTCGTTGTAAATAAGAATTTGTTCTTAACTGACTTGCCTAGTTAAATAAAATAAAATATATATATATCTGTGCTCTATCAGCTGATATCCAGTATCTTAACCAGAAGGAGATCATGTGATCATGTGTATGAGGTTTGTTTATTATTGTAATGTCTTTACAGTGTCTATGTGTTGTATTGTATGTAGTGTATGTTACCCCCAGGCTGTACAATAATACCTTTATTATAGACAATAAAATATAGCCGAATGTATTACTGCATTGATTCATGTTAACAACAACATTAATTAATGTAATAAAGCAATGTCAAGTACACCATAACTTCTCTCAGGAACTTGTTTATCTCTGTGGAAGGAAGAAATCTGACACTCTATTTCACTCCAGTTTAAGACTGGCATGAGTATTAAACTAAGGTGAATGTTGATCTGATTACAATTAAACAGTTTTATGATAGAACACCTTTAGTAGAGAATGAATCTGTTGGATTGTAGTCAGGGCCATGAAAAGTCATTTTCTATTTTACAATATGCACACTGCTTTTTTAGTGCTACTTTTCCCCAGTCAAATATTCAGGCTTATATTTCCACTTCAAGGCTGGACCACAACATAAAACATAGCTTTTGAATATAAGGTCTAGTTTAATTAACTGTTATTTTGTATTGGACACCCAATGATACATCAAAAGACTGCAAATCCAGTGTCTCCATTCCACATGTTAAATAAGTATCCCTCCATGTTACCTGCTTCCTAATGAGACCAGCTAGGTTAGAGCCTAGGTCTCCTGCACACCACGACACTGTGTAGACCTCTGAGCTGAATCTTAGAACTACTGGCAACATTAGATTTCTTAAACCTGCTTGGTGCATTTTCCCATGTAAAAGTCACACACATAACTTACCTACATTTCATTACTGATGTAAAGGGCAGGTGCTCAGAGTATGTGTTCCAAATATCACCCTATTCCCCTCATAGTGCTGTATTGGGCCTGGTCAAAAGTAGTGCCCTATATAGACTATAGGGTGCCATTTGAGATGCAACTATAACCACTGGCTTTAGTCAAATTCCCCAGTTCTGCACACTCCAGTGGTTTCCCATTCAAAACCCTGAAGGAAGAAAAAAGGCAGAATTGTATTTGTCTTGGAGACGGATGCCTCATAAAGAGTAAATGTCATTTGTCAATCTGAAATGAGTCAGAGTTAGTGATGCTTGAGAGCAGAGATTAATACAACACAAATACTGTATTTGCTTTCAGAAAATACACACACACACACACACACCAGGGCTGCTCTGTCACTGTATATCTCCCCATACTATATTATATTAATGAATCAAGTCTTCTTGATTATCTGGCATTTCTAACCAGATCCTTCCTCAGCAGTTCTGTCCTTCTGAGTGTAACGAAACAGTGGATCTGCTATTCTACCAGCCACTACCCAGACGATTCCATTGATTAGGCTACTGTGACTAGTGTAGGGAAGGAAACTCCAATATGGTATTCTCTAGGGGCTGTGCTTTGGCAAAGTGGGTGGGGTTATATCCTTCCTGTTTGGCCCTGTCCGGGGGTGTCCTTGGATAGGGCCACAGTGTCTCCTGACCCCTCCTGTCTCAGCCTCCAGTATTTATGCTGCAGTAGTTTATGTGTCGGGGGGCTAGGGTCAGTTTGTTATATCTGGAGTACTTCTTCTGTCCTATTCGGTGTCCTGTGTGAATCTAAGTGTGCGTTTTCTAATTCTCTCCTTCTCTCTTTCTCTCTCTCGGAGGACCTGAGCCCTAGGACCATGCCCCAGGACTACCTGACATGATGACTCCTTGCTGTCCCCAGTCCACCTGGCCGTGCTGCTGCTCCAGTTTCAACTGTTCTGCCTTATTATTATTCGACCATGCTGGTCATTTATGAACATTTGAACATCTTGGCCATGTTCTGTTATAAACTCCACCCGGCACAGCCAGAAGAGGACTGGCCACCCCACATAGCCTGGTTACTCTCTAGGTTTCTTCCTAGGTCTTGGCCTTTCTAGGGAGTTTTTCCTAGCCACCATGCTTCTACACCTGCATTGCTTGCTGTTTGGGGTTTTAGGCTGGGTTTCTGTACAGCATTTTGAGATATCAGCTGATGTACGAAGGGCTATATAAATACATTTGATTTGATTTGATTTAGGGGACAGTGGCACAGTCACACACACAAGCAGGGACTGATGTATGCACACAAGCAGGGAAACACACACAAACGCACGCACGCACACATATACATACATACACGCACACAGTTTTCACTGAAAGTTTTTGATATATAATTTATAGTGTCATCTAAATGGTCTTTGGCAGCGCGCCCAACATGCTAAATGACTGTGTTTAGACAATCAAGACACCAAGCTAAATCCAAGGGCAGTAAACATGTTACAGAATATATAATCTGGGCAGCCCCTTGAACAGACTGGAGTTTCCAGATTAAACTGGTTGATGTCATTTCCAGACTGACACCAAAGCAAAAGCGCCCTCTCTTCCTCATTCCACCCTGTTACAGACACACTGAGGCTTGTCGTGCAAGTCTTTACTTCAGAACCCCATGTTAGCAACTCATACAAACTTGTGTAACCCTCACACGTCCAGGGGTCCTACTGATCTCCCCAAACAACCCCAAACATCCAACCACAAACAACCAACCACAAACAGGTACCTCAAACAACTGAACTAGCTACTAGCTAAGCCCTGGACCAGAGCCAGTTAGTACGGCCAAAGCTAGACCAGAGTTAATATGGACCAGGGCTAGCTAGCCACTAGCTACATACTGGACCAGATCTAGTTAGTGCGGACCAGAGCTAGTTAGTGCGGACCAGAGCTGGTGTGGACCAGAGCTAGTGACATACAGATTATAGCTCTGGTCCAGGGTGTTAGAGCACTGCATGTGCACATACCACTGAGACATAAAAAATACCATCTGAAACGCAAGCGCAGGCACTTTGAGGTTCGCAGACCAGGTGGCCTCAGCACACATAATCTTCAGCTGGATGCTTTTCGGTGTTTAGGGATCCTGTTTGTGGTTGTTTGGCAGCCCTGTTCCACAGTGTATTTATGCAAATAATGCAAATATTTTCTTTATTTTAACAAAAACTATAAAATAAATATATAACTGAATTCCCACCAAAATCCCTGAACTCCATGCATTATTTGTCTGTGCCTGTCAAATGATTTATGTGCTACAGATCTTACTTTGATCTCTCTTTTGTCATTATGAATTCTTCTGCACAAAAGGAAGTGCAAACTCGTATTTGAGATTTAAAAAGGCTTCTAAAGTTTGTAATTCCCACTTTAAAATGTCAGACTTGATTTGCCCTAACAAAAAATATCAACCCCTACAAAAAATGTCCTTTAAATATAATCCACACATTAATTGACATCTCCTATTGCTGTAGGATTATTTTCCTGCTGTCGCAAACTGGCTCAAACTAAGATCCTACATCTGTATAATTCAGTCAATTCCTGATGGATTTTAAAAAGTACGTTTGCAGCATCTTCATCCTTTGTCTAACTATTGCATTTATTAGAATTGTTTTTAAAACCTTTTAACAATTTTGATGACCGTCACTATTGTTTGTTGTTTTTTGGGTTTGTTTGTAGTTGTTTAAAGTGATTTGGGTATCTGTTTGTGGTTGTTTGTGGTTGTGAGTAGTTGTTTAAGGTACCCGTTTGTGGTTGTTTGGAGTGATTAGTAGGACCTCACATCCATGCACACATTCTGCACATGTGATAAATTCTTAAAGCAACAGCATTCAATACTCAACTGAGCTAGAACCCCTCATTACTGAACATATCCAAAATAACTTCACAGAGTCACACATAAAAAAATCATAATAGTTCCCCTTCTTTATCACATAAAAGGCACACGTCCTCTAAGTCTAGGAATTTAGACAAGCTATTATCAAATTCAATCAATCAAATGTATTTATAAAGCCCTTCTTACATCAGCTGATGTCACAATGTGCTGTACAGAAACCCAGCCTAAAACCCCAAACAGCAAGCAATGCAGGTGTAGAAGCACGGTGTCTAGGAAAAACTCCCTAGAAAGGCCGGAACCTAGGAAGAATCCTAGAAAGGGGTGGTCTCTTCTGGCTGTGCCGGGTGGAGAATATAACAGAACATGGCAAAGATGTTCAAATGTTGACCAGCAGGGTCAAATAATAATAATCACAGTGGTTGTAGAGGGTGTAACAGGTCAGCACCTCAGGAGTAAATGTCAGTTGGCTTTTCATAGCCGATCATTCAGAGTATCTCTACCGCTCCTGCTGTCTCTAGAGTTGAAAACAGCAGGTCTGGGACAGGTAGCACATCCGTTGAACAGGTCAGGGTTCCATAGCTGCAGGCAGAACAGTTGAAACTGGATCAGCAGCACGGCCAGGTGGACTGGGGACAGCAAGGAGTCATCAGGCCAGGTAGTCATCAGGCATGGTCCTAGGGCTCAGGTCCTCTGAGAGAGAAAGAGAAGAAGGAATTAGAGAGAGCATACTTAAATTCACACAGGACGCCGGATAAGACAGGAGAAATACTCCAGATATTACAGACCATTCCTAGCCCCCCGACACATAAACTATTGCAACATAAATACTGGAGGCTGACAGGTGGCGTCGGGAGACACAGTGGCCCCGTCCGACGATACCCCGGACAGGGCCAAACAGGCAGGATATAACCCCACCAACTTTGCCAAAGCACAGTCCCCACACCACTAGAGGGATATCTTCAACCACCAACTTACCATCCTGAGACAAGGCCAAGTATAGCCCAAGAAGATCTCCCCCACGGCACAAACCCAAGGGGGGGCGCCAATCCGGGCAGGAAGATCACGTCAGTGACTCAACCCACTCAAGTGACGCACCCCTCCTAGGGATGGCATGGAAGAGCACCAGTAAGCCAGTGACTCAGGCCCTGTAATAGTGTTTGAGGCAGAGAATCCCAGTGGAAAGAGGGGAACCGGCCAGGCAGAGACAGCAAGGGCGGTTCGTTGCTCCAGTGCCTTTCCGTTCACCTTCACACTCCTGGGCTAGACTACACTCAATCATAGGACCTACTGAAGAGATCAGTCTTCAATAAAGACTCTCACATGGATAGGCAGACCAGTCCATAAAAATGTAATTCTATAGGAGAAAGCCCTGCCTCCAGCTGTTTGCTTAGAAATTCTAGGGACAGTAAGAAGGCCTGCGTCTTGTGACCGTAGCGTACATGTAGGTATGTATGGCAGGACCAAATCAGAAAGATAGCTAGGAGCAAGCCCATGTAATGCTTTGTAGGTTAGCAGTAAAACCTTGAAATCAGCCCTTGCCTTAACAGGAATACAGTGTAGAGGCTAGCACTGGAGTAATATGATAAAATGTATTGGTTCTAGTCAAGATTCTAGCAGCCGTGTTAAGCACTAACTGAAGTTTATTTAGTGCTTTATCAGGGTGGCCGGAAATTATAGCATTGCAGTAGTCTAACCTAGAAGTGACAAAAGCATGAATTAATTTATAGATGGAAAACATCTGTCCTTGAAACATCTGTCCTTGAAACAGCCAGATTAATCTAACTGGCAAAATAATTTGTCTAACTCTTCCCAGATCAAACCACACCCTGAAATCAACTCATGGTTGAATTCAGTGATGGTCACTAATGAACAAAATCTAAAACAAGGCCAAATCAGGTAGTGCAGTCACACTTTAAAACGAACTAATGGCATGTTGCAACTCTACCTTGCTACTTTTCAGTTGAGCCAAGGAGGAGAACGTGACAGAGAAGGCAGATGGATAGAGAACAGAGGTTGGATGAGAACACAGTACACTGTATCACTTCAAGATGCTCTACAGAGAGAACAGAGGTGGGATGAGAACACAGTACACTGTATCACTTCAAGATGCTCTATAGAGAGAACAGAGGTGGGATGAGAACACAGTACACTGTATCACTTCAAGATGCTCTACAGAGAGAACAGAGGTGGGATGAGAACACAGTACACTGTATCACTTCAAGATGCTCTACAGAGAGAACAGAGGTGGGATGAGAACACAGTACACTGTATCACTTCAAGATGCTCTACAGAGAGAACAGAGGTGGGATGAGAACACAGTACACTGTATCACTTCAAGATCCTCTATAGAGAGAACAGAGGTGGGATGAGAACACAGTACACTGTATCACTTCAAGATGCTCTATAGAGAGAACAGAGGTGGGATGAGAACACAGTACACTGTATCACTTCAAGATCCTCTACAGAGAGAACAGAGGTGGGATGAGAACACAGTACACTGTATCACTTCAAGATGCTCTATAGAGAGAACAGAGGTGGGATGAGAACACAGTACACTGTATCACTTCAAGATGCTCTATAGATTGTAATTAGTTGTATTTGTTTGAACATATTATAGCAGGTGAAATGCAGACAGTGAAAAAGTAAAACATGGTTCACAAAGAATTTGCAGGTGAGGTAAAAAAGCCTGTGAAATTACTATTAACACCTAGCACAGTTTGTCTCCGTTCAGAGAGCTAGTAGGGGCATGCGGCTATTGGCTTGGACTGGCAAGAGAAACTTGTTATCCACCGGCTGTAGAGTGTAGAAGACGTGTTGTCCCTCAGCACCGAGACAACGGAGTAGAATCGCCTGTTTGTGTGTTTCTGCAGCTCTGTACAGATTTACAGCTACCACACACCAAGGCTGCCGACTTTTGAAGAAAGCTTGGAGTGAGATTTTGCTTAGACGGGGTCTGGAGGTCCTCCCCCAGGAAAATGTTACTATTTTAAAACTCATTTCCTGCTGTTCTATGTATTTTAACATGGCTTAGGCATTTGACCAGGATAGAGAGAAAACAGGTCAGGTGTATTCATAATGTTTTGAACATTAAATGAACACTCAAAATTCACTACTTTTAGATTTTTGGGAATGAAATTAAAAATTTGCTAGTATTTTTTCGAACATATGTGGTTTGACACTTTGAGACTGGAATTAAATTAGATGGCGAGACAGGCAAATGTGAGAAACAGTGGGAATGTCAGTGGAAATGCTCTGCACATAAACTACTAATATTAATGGCTGATGGCAGTTGGTAACCAAATCAGAGATTGCAGTCTCCTTGTCCATAGACGTCTTTCAAGGTAAGTGTAACGGATGTGAAACGGCTAGCTTGTTAGCGGTGGTGCGCGCTAAATAGCGTTTCAATCGGTGACGTCACTTGCTCTGAGACCTTGAAGTAGTGGTTCCCCTCGCCCATACCCGGGCGCAAAGCATCGTTACCCATCGCTCCACAAAAGCCACGGCCCTTGCAAGGTCTCAGAGCAAGTGACGGCACCGATTGAAACGCTATTTAGCGCACACCACCGCTAACAAGCTAGCCGTTTCTCATCCGTTACACTCACTTCCCTTTTGACCTCCACCTTTTCCGCAGCAATCAGTGATCCGGGTCACAGCTACCAATGTAACAGTATAACTTTACACTGTTACATAAGGTCACAAACATTTAGGATTTGGGGGAACTATTTATTTATCCATTATTTAACCAGGTAAGCTAGTTGAGAACAAGTTCTCATTTACAACCGCGACCTGGCCAAGATAAAGCAAAGCGACACAAACAGTTACACATGGAATAAACAAACATACAGTCAATAACACAATAGAAAAAAGAAAGTCTATATACAGTGTGTGCAAATGGCGTGAGGAGGTAAGGCAATAAATAGGCCATAGTAGCGGAGTAATTTCAATTTAGCAAATTAACACTGGAGTGATAGATGTGCAAGTAGAAATGCTGGTGTGCAAAAGAGCAGAAGTAAATAAAAACAATACGGTGTTATGTGGAGCGAACACAGAGGAACCCAAGAGCGGACTCAGATGCGGAAGCAGGGATGAATGAACCAACATGTTTATTGTACACAGAGAGATATGGAGTGCAGAACCGGAGTAGCTCAGATGAGTTGCAGGAAAACCCGAAGTGTAGAGTGAGGTTGGAGTTGAATAGGGTAAACAGGTCCTGAGGGGAATCCAAGGTGGTGGTGGTGAGTGAAGTCCAGAGCAAGGTAGTTGGGTGGTGAGATGTGGTACAGGAACCAGAGACAAGAGCGGTAACTGCAACGAGAAGACAAAACAGTGTAAGGCAGGGAAACAAGCACAGCAAGACAATAGGGTCTTGAGAACTGACAAAAGGCTAGGATAACAACTGACTGAGCAGAGATTACGATCTGGCAGAGTGGAGGTGGGAATGAGTGTATGTAGAGGTCTTGATTTATGGGACGATTTGCAGCTGGTAGGGATCTGCTCTGACTCCAGCACACCTGTCTCGAACCACCAACAAATACAAAATAAATAAAAAATTAAAAAAGAAAGAAAGAAAAAAAGAGAGAGAGAGAAAGAAAGAGAGAAAAGAGAGAGAGAGGATTATACAGGAGGAGAACTGCAGGTTAGGACAACACCGGATGAATATCAGAGGGCATAGTGGGAGCAGATGTAACATATGGGGATGAGGTTGGTAGATTGGGTGGGCTATTTACAGATGGGCTATGTGGGCTATGCGATCGGTTAGCTGGTCAGATTGCTGATGTTTAAAGTTAGTGAGGGAAATATAAGTCTCCAGCTTCAGCGATTTTTGCAACTATCTCAGTTGTGTTCAAACAATGTGACTGCTACATTGAAGGAGTGAAAACCTCACTGGTGATTGACACTGGAGCAAAATAGTCACTTTTGAGCAAAGCCACTTAAGACTTATTCTTCTCACATGTGCCACTGCAGAGACCAGCAGTATCCCTCTTGCCATAATCTTATTCTGCATAGAAAAAATATGGTGCGGTTCTGCAGAATAATAATTATTTTTGAGTCTTGTATCATTTAATATCCACAGCTTATTTGTAGGACTCATTCAAAACTGTCCATGAATGGCTGCAAAAATACATAGCCTCATATAATTCATTTTCAGAGACAAAAGTAGTCATATCAGATTTCAAATCTATGATTGCCTTGGCAAAATCAAGAAGTGGAAAAATAAAATAAGTGTGGGGAGTAGCAGTAGTGTTCTTGCTGACAAGCACACTAATGGCCCTCTATTTATGCCTTTGTTAAGAATCAAGTCTTAGAACTGATCAGACCAAATAAAGTAAATTGATAATAAAATCTCCTGAGAGCCAAGTTTGCACAAATCTTCCTCTACACCCTAACCAAATCATTCTTATATTCATTGTTCCCTCTCTAGAATCAAATTTACACTTTTGCGTTCACAATCTGTTAGACAAAATTATTTTCTTAGGTCCATAGTTCCATATCAGGTCACCCAACCAAATGTCCCCCGCTAAAACATACTGTAGGTCTGTCTGCAGCCTTTTCGTTGTCACAGCCTTAAAGCCAATCTCCAAACCAGGAGACTAATTTAAGTGTGGATTATATTGACTTTGGTACACGCTGTCAAAAGGCTGCATTCTGCAATAGGCGCGGGAGTAACAGCAACGTCATTTAGTTTACATTGTACATAAAACAGCGCTACTGTGCTGCTCTTTTTACAGTTTTATAAACTCAGCGGAGAACGTTCTCTCTCTCTCCGTTCCCCTCTTATCTTGATCACTTACATAACTAGACCATATGCTTCAATGTGCTGCGGTTCACAGTGCTGTGGCAAGGTACAGTTTAGATCTCCAGGGACCGGTAGAAACGGTTGGAGACGGTGACGGCAAGATACATTTTACAAACTCACTTGTTGTGCAATTAAACTGAACGTCTTCACTTCAGATCCACATGTTAGCAACTCGTACAAACTTATGTAAACCTCACATCTGTACACACACGGCACAAGATACAGTACATTCTTAATAAAGACATCCTCCAACAATTTCAGAGTTGAAAATTGAAATCCCAAGTATAAGTACAGTAAAGTCCACACACTAAAGAGGCAAGAAATTGTGTTTTTTGACACATCTGCAAACTTCAAGGAGTTGGACTGATGGGAAGTTGTGATGTCATCAGCCTCCATCAGCCTCCTAGAGAATAAAAGAGGAAAGGCCAACCCCCCACTTGTGTTATGTCATAACTTACCTTGATCTATTATTGAGATGTACCTTTTGTTAAGTAAATCAGGTGTTAAATAAGGTGAAAAGTAGACTGGAGTGCCACTTTAAAGCGACAACATTCAATACTCCACTGAGCATCGGGCTCATAGAAA
>NW_027260231.1:5000-12500 GCF_045791955.1 Oncorhynchus clarkii lewisi
CGGCCAAATCTACTATATACCCAGGATCCCAAATGGACGAAAACGCGATGGAAGCTATACTCCGCTAAAAAGCACCAACTAAAGACGACAAGTTTAGCTACACTTCCCAGCTGGCCAAACTGAAACTACCCCCCAGAAACACTACCTAACACTACCCCTTAACAAAGAAACTAGATTATAAGTTCCCCACACACCTGGAAATGACCAGAGTTCACGATCTTCACCTCAACTCTACATCGCTCCTTCTGCACTCTTACGCAAACTCCAAAAAGACGGAAAAAGATGTCCACCACTTTTGAAAGCCTACAGACAGACCTATGGGTCACCTAGAAACTCCACTATAGTCTCATCCGAATCCCACAGATGTCCACCCTACCCTCAACTCCTCCTGAAACTACAGAACCTCTTCTTGGGTTCCTTCTAGGCCCAAACCCTCAACAAGAGCAGACCGCTCCCGAAGCTAACACACAAGTCAATGGAGACACAGAGGTCAAACACTACTTTCTCAGAGGAGGATCTAATATACCTCTACTCATCACAGAAACTCCACGTTTTGCTCATCCTGACCCTTAAGACTTCTAGTCTTACCTAAAATCAACCTCACACCTCTGGGACCCCCACATCCTATACAGCACCCCAAAAGCAAAGTTCCATCCTTCGCATTGGTTTCTATGACAAAGGCTCCCCTACACCTTACAGACGAACAGACGCCTCACTCAAACAAAGGGAAGATCTCATTGGACCAAACTCCAACAGGCCTTCACGTGCACACCGCATGCACACCTTGTGCCATCTCATGATTGGACCCCTGGCCTAAACCACACCCCCAGTTTTTCACATAAAAAGAGGAGCACCCCTCAGTCTCAGCATCATTAGGATCCACGGATCCCCAGAGAAGCCTTCTACTGGATACAAGACTCAAGCTGGAAACCTGCAGAAGACCTCCTCTCCTCCTCTCCTCCACTGACCTACTGGACACAGACCCCAGCCTGGACTCTACCAAGACGAACCTCTCCCCACAGATCTACTGGATAAAGACCCAAGCCTGCACTCTACCCAGACCACCTCTCCCCTCAAGGATCTACCGGACCCCAACTATATACCAACCCCTAAAGGGACACCTCACTGGGACCCAGACACCGGCTGATATTCTACACTCCCCACAAGCATCTCACCTGAACGACCGGACTCCTACTACTCGCCCTCCCCCCAAAAAAAAAAAAAAAAAAAAAAAAGATACCTCATCAGGACCCAAACTCCAGCTGATACTCCTACAGACCTTCATAGACCTTCCAGACCACCGAGACTCTACCACTCACATACACCCACACACACCCTATTTTTTCCGGTCCATAATACGGCTTTTTTACCGCATTACGACCCAGTGCTCCTTTTTGCACTTTTTTTCCTCTCTGCCACCTGATGAAGCCGAGCAAGGCAGAAACGCGTCGTGGCTGGGTTTCCCCTAGATCTGTTGTGTAGCTGTAAAGAGGACAGGTCCCACACAGACTTCGGGGGTAACTCTTTTTGGCTACTCAATTTCCTTTGTACTTTTCTCTTTCCTTACTTTTAGTTTTCACATAGGTACACACCACACATGGCTGATCTACGGGACAACGCAGACTCTGGGGACTGCGAGGACTATTCAGACCCCCCACTCTACATCCAGACTAGCCCCACAATCTCGACGGGTCTTAATGATCTATACGGACTCTCGGAACAAATCCGCTAGATACGCACCAAGGGACCGGACGAAAACAGCTCCGACCGGCAGCCTGGGCTCATTATGGAAACGCCACATAATGAACATTTCTCCAAAGCTTCTACACAGCGGGGGAAACATCCCACACCAATGGACCTTCTCTCCCACCAGACAGCACCCCTCCACGGTCTCCATAGGACCAAACCACCGGAGGACTACACCCCTACACCATTACATCAGGGGCACAAAGACACATCTCCTGATGCCATCCCCACCAGACCACCCCACTCTACATCCTACCTCATACCACCCCACTCCAGGACCTCCAGAAGATCCACCTCAGACCTTCCACCCAGAACCCCACCCCCCCTTCTGGAACTCCTACTCCCCCCTCCTACGGAACACCACCACCCCACAGCACCCCCAAGACTAACAAGCTGGCACTCTACGTCCCGGACCCAACCAGCAGACCAAAAGGGGCTCATCTACCCCACCCCAACCCACACCTTCAACCACACGGCTCCACAGGACCGGACCTCCTACACGCAGCACTACTCCTAAGGGGACAGGTAGCCCAGCAGATGAGAAAACCCCTAGGGACACCACCCCTAACCACCAGGTTAACCTGGTCTCACCAACCAACAACAAAGCGGAGGAACACCACATCACTGGGGCCCCACCTATCCCCCCAACGCCAACTCTACAGCACGGTCACTCTCCAAGCTGATTAGAGCCAGACACCACATGGAGATGATCAGCTTTTACCTCTCGGACAACCAGCTACCTCCGGGCTACCTCCACCAGACCAGAACGCTTACGGCTACCTTCACACCATCAGGAGCATCTGACACCACCCTAGCGGCTCTCGCTACAGCATCTTTACTTTGGATCCAAACCAGCCACCAGATCCTAGAACAGCACTACAGGGAGGAACTATCCCACAAATACACCATACTCTACAACACTCCATGCTGCCCTGACTGGCAGGAAGCCTGGTATTTAGGGGTCACATGGGCCCAGAAACTCCTCAGCGAACCACTCCGGGACTACTTGTTACAGGACATCAGGGACTCACTCCCCAAATTCTACGGGAATTGGCCTACGAGAGACTACAGCCCATTCCAACTACCACTCACCCACTGCCAACCTCACAGTGAGGACGAGGGGGATACCACCCTACAGAGGGCACACACCAGCAGACCCTCTCCTTCTCCACGGACCCACGGACACCCCACATCGGGACGATACCCTCTGAAGGAAGATTCCACTTCCCCTCTCCCGGAATCATCTAACACCACCACTCCAGAGACAAATATTTCCCCTATCCAACAGAGAACTACAAGGACACCTCCCACAACAAGCCACTCACCTCTACCATACCAGGGTACCCAGAGACCTATCCATACTTTGACCAGGTTGGGTCCCTTCCGGTTAAAACAAAACCTGCTGAACCACCCCGAAATCCTAGCCCAAACAGGACCACAAGGGACCAGGCACAGGCAGCGAGTGCCCAGGTGGCTTCTGATCCTTCCGTGCCATCCCACACCCAAACCAGGGAGGAACGGCATGCTAAGCCACAGGAACGGAAGTTTACCAAGCCACGAAAACGCCTGGCCAACGAATCACTACTCGGGGACCAGCACAATCCTCCACCCCAATCAAAGGGCATCAAAAAAATCATCAACGATTGGGCAGCTACGGACCACAACCTCCCCACCTTACTAAACACTACACCAGGAGACACCCACGCCCGGGACCAAACAAAGGAAACCACCGGATCCTACCCATCATTACAACCTACAACTCACCCAGCCTCCGAGTGACTACTATCATCCAGCAAAGACTCCAGCGCAAACAACTACTCCCTCTCCACACACCCATCCTGGCCTTCAAACGGAACTAAAATCTCAAGGACTCCCCGGTCAGCAGCCACCTCACATTATAAACCAGAGGGACCAATTACTACCCCCGGGAACCTCCAGGCCCTATACCACCACCACGACTGGACCATTACTGAGGCCTTCAGTACAACGGAGGAACGACTGGACAGACACTGCACCTGCACCTTACACACCCCACATCCCATACAACAGATAGGGGGTCATTAAGACCACAAAAAACAGATCTTCAAATAGCACCATAGAGTTACCATGCCCATGGACTCTCAAGAAATACTTTCCTTTTTATTTAAAAAAAAAAAAAAAAAAAAAAAAAAAAAGAATATATATAACTATATATTTATATATAAGTATATATTTTTTTTCCCCGCTTTCTTGAACTCAGGGTTACCATGACCATGGACCCTTTGATGCAAAGAAACTATAAAATAGAAATCTAAATATCTTTATGTTATTTACCAAGAACCCTCACCATCTCACCATCCTTCCAACTCTACCTCACTGAAGATACCCACCAGCACCCCCAACGGACGAGAACCTTTTTTCTCCAACTACTCTGGGGGCACGGCTTTGTCGACTCCCCCGCAGCGAGCAGACCCTAAGCAAACTAGGCCCGACCATACACCAAGCAAGAAGACCGGAGGAAATGGTAGCGACCGGACTCCTTCGGGACCCCTCTGGGGCCTGTTGGCAGACCTATCGGCTCAACCCTCCCAAGCCCCCTTACACACGGGAGACTCACGTAACGCGCTGGACCACTATCTACCCCAGATTAGATCTGGATTGGCAGTAGGTTCAGTAGCGCGTGTTTGGTCCTAGCGGGTTGGGATACCCAAAAGAGGGGCTTTTGGGTTATGCGCTGCGGCTGGAGGATCGCGTCTGCCGAATAACCCCTGGGGTGCCCAGATAATGTCTGGCGAGGTATCGGACCCCACAGAGGAAATTCCTACTGGGGACCCCCTACCCCGCCGCACTTAGCCTGGACAACCGAACCATTTTTTTACCTGGACTACGTACCAGTTCACTGTCTAGGGATGATATACCTCTGGAAACGTTACGATCCTGGAAGGGAGTAATTCCACTGGTCACTATTACCCAAAAACACTGAATTACCTACAACTGAGATGGTGTGGATGGAAGCACCCAATTAACTTCTACTACTGCCGGACGTTTCATACGTAAGCCAGAGAAGGTTTGCCGGCTTCTAAACCCTCCATACACCGACCGTAACACAGGACGTGACTCCAGGGGTGGATGCATGACAACCGTATAGAGGGCTCGCCTTCTGGGTGTCTGTCTGCTCAAACCACTGGCGGTTATAGACTGACCACTTGACAGGGACACATGGCAACCGACTGAGGTCCGGACCTGCACAAGGTACGCAACTCGATGGTTTTGCCTGATCCTACGCCGAGTATACCCATACAGACCAGCTGGATTCGACTAGACATGGGTTGATTTGGAATTAGGATCCTGGAAGGGAATAACTCCCAATCATACACATGATTGAAAACATCCAGGACCAAAGACTGACGAACACTGAAGTGAATACATAGACAACATGGAGCTAAAAAAGAAGGATCCGAAAGAGAGTAAAACTCCTAGGTTGCACTATGCTTTCCACTTCCGTCGACACAGCGGACCCAGACATCATGACCATACCACTCGACATGGACACATGGCAACCAACCGAGAACCGGACCTGCATAAGGTACGCAACTCAAGGGCTTTGCCTGATCCTAAGTTGAGTTGACAGACCTACCTAAACTTAACCTCTTCTATACCTTACCCTAACCCCAAACCCTAACCTTAACCATTCTAAAACCTTACCTAACCCTAACCCTACAGACAGACAGTCCTTTAACCCAACCAACGGGTTAATCTACAAGTGGGCTACCATGGGGCCTACGACTTTGGCCGGCCGCGCCCGTACCCTCCGACCCGCGCGTATATGATGTGGAGTGCAACCCCTCCCTTCCCCCCTCCGGTTTCCACGTGTCAGAGATGGAAGTGGATCAACCGACTCAAAACTAGAAACCTAACCCTAACCCTAACCCTAACCCTAACCCTAACCCCTAACCCTAACCCTAACCCTAACCCTAACCCTAACCCTAACCCCTAACCCTAACCCTAACCCTAACCCTAACCCCTAACCCTAACCCTAACCCTAACCCTAACCCCTAACCCTAACCCTAACCCTAACCCTAACCCTAACCCTAACCCTAACCCTAACCATCCCAAAACCCGTACCTAAACTTAACCCTAACCTTAACCCTTTTTTAAAAAAACTATATCTTACCCTAACCCCAAACCCTAACCTTAACCATTCTAAAACCTTACCTAACCCTAACCCTACAGACAGACAGTCCTTTAACCCAACCAACGGGTTAATCTACAAGTGGGCTACCATGGGGCCTACGACTTTGGCCGGCCGCGCCCGTACCCTCCGACCCGCGCGTATATGATGTGGAGTGCAACCCCTCCCTTCCCCCCTCCGGTTTCCACGTGTCAGAGATGGAAGTGGATCAACCGACTCAAAACTAGAAACCAACCAACGGGTTAATCTACAAGTGGGCTACCATGGGGCCTACGACTTTGGCCGGCCGCGCCCGTACCCTCCGACCCGCGCGTATATGATGTGGAGTGCAACCCCTCCCTTCCCCCCTCCGGTTTCCACGTGTCAGAGATGGAAGTGGATCAACCGACTCAAAACTAGAAACCAAAACTAGAAACCTAACCCTAACCCTAACCCTAACCCTAACCCTAACCCCCTAACCCTAACCCTAACCCTAACCCTAACCCCCTAACCCTAACCCTAACCCTAACCCTAACCCCTAACCCTAACCCTAACCCTAACCCTAACCCCTAACCCTAACCCCTAACCCTAACCCCTAACCCCTAACCCTAACCCCTAACCCTAACCCTAACCCTAACCCCTAACCCTAACCCTAACCCTAACCCCTAACCCTAACCCCTAACCCTAACCCTAACCCTAACCCCTAACCCTAACCCTAACCCTAACCCCTAACCCTAACCCTAACCCTAACCCCTAACCCTAACCCTAACCCTAACCCTAACCCCTAACCCTAACCCTAACCCTAACCCTAACCCCTAACCCCTAACCCTAACCCTAACCCTAACCCTAACCCTAACCCCAACCCTAACCCTAACCCTAACCCTAACCCTAACCCTAACCCCTAACCCTAACCCTAACCCTAACCCTAACCCTAACCCTAGCGGGTTGGGATACCCAAAAGAGGGGCTTTTGGGTTATGCGCTGCGGCTGGAGGATCGCGTCTGCCGAATAACCCCTGGGGTGCCCAGATAATGTCTGGCGAGGTATCGGACCCCACAGAGGAAATTCCTACTGGGGACCCCCTACCCCGCCGCACTTAGCCTGGACAACCGAACCATTTTTTTACCTGGACTACGTACCAGTTCACTGTCTAGGGATGATATACCTCTGGAAACGTTACGATCCTGGAAGGGAGTAATTCCACTGGTCACTATTACCCAAAAACACTGAATTACCTACAACTGAGATGGTGTGGATGGAAGCACCCAATTAACTTCTACTACTGCCGGACGTTTCATACGTAAGCCAGAGAAGGTTTGCCGGCTTCTAAACCCTCCATACACCGACCGTAACACAGGACGTGACTCCAGGGGCGGATGCATGACAACCGTATAGAGGGCTCGCCTTCTGGGTGTCTGTCTGCTCAAACCACTGGCGGTTATAGACTGACCACTTGACAGGGACACATGGCAACCGACTGAGGTCCGGACCTGCACAAGGTACGCAACTCGATGGTTTTGCCTGATCCTACGCCGAGTATACCCATACAGACCAGCTGGATTCGACTAGACATGGGTTGATTGGGAATTAGGATCCTGGAAGGG